>NC_138910.1:3530196-3713133 GCF_965231255.1 Vanellus vanellus | reverse complement strand
CCTTCCCCTTCCCATTCCTTACCCTTCCCTTTTCTCTTCTCTTTTCTCAGTATTAAAGCTTTGCCATTTCAGCAAGAAACAGGACTACAGTGTAAAGCAGAGTACGTCCATATGGTGTATAAGTTCTCCTCCCCACAACTCTGAAAATAATTTGATGTATTAAGGGTGTTTACAAAGTGGCCCAGTTTTACATGTGTATATATTAAAGCTGAACAAATAGTAAATTATTGTTGGAAGCAATGTTTTATGCTGAATATTAACGTAAGCTAATAACATTTACTATTCTATTCAGTAATTATTTGAGAGTAATTAGAAGCTAATAGCTACCAGTTTATAGCTATTATTAGCACTACAACTTGGCTTTTATGTGATCCTTTTGTTTATTTTCACTATAACTGTCTCTGCAGCCCGCCTTCATGCAAACACAAACCCCTTCTTCTCCACAGAAAAACAGAGCTGCATCTTCAACCGTCAGAAAGTGCTCTGGAAGAAAGCGCGTTGTCAGAAATGTTTGAAGAAGGTGTGACAAGAGCGAACCCAAAGCATCGCTTCACTGGGGCAGGGACAGCAGCCTGTGGACCACTCGTCCTGCCAATGCCCAAAGCCAACAAGAAGGGTGACAGTGACTCCTGAACTTTTTCCCTGGACTACATTTTGCTATGATATAAGCTCTTTTTTGTTTTTTTTTTTAAATCGTCATCTAAGCTCATAAGTAATATTTCTGAAAGAATAGAATGTTAGATATAACAAAATAATGATGGAAATCTCATTTACTTAATAAAATTCCTTTGATTTTAAATCAAAACTGATCTCCATCCATTTGAACTTTAACTACCTAATTCTGTCTCGCATTTCAGATAACACATAGTAAATGTAATTTGTCATCATAAATGTATTATTATTTAATCATATGAAAGTTTTGGTTTATCTAGAGAAAATATTTATAGTAGTTTTAATACACGGGATCCATTCTTGACAGAAATGATGAAACAGATTTATCACCCTTGACAAATTATATTGCAAAATGTCCTCTCCTGACTGCTTACAACAGAAATATTAACAACACACATGACTGGAACACCACCTGTGATTCCCATTTCTTTAAGCTAATATCATAGCACCCTCGAATCCTTTTTCACGGAGACTATACAGTACTTTGAATGAGAGTTACTTATAAGAGTAATTCTATGAATGACTGAAACCTGTAGCCCTTTAAATCAAACTAAGTAGTGTTTTATTAAAGTACCCAGCAAATCAATCTAAATCCAAGGATAATAAAGTCCTAATCAGGTGGTAGAAAAAATAATAGGTTGTCATGCATGAGGAAAAATAGGCAATCATGGAATGTTTTCTTTAATTAGGTTGTGTAAAGTGGAAGGACTGAGTAGGAACTGGCAAGACATTCATCATGAGCAAGGTGGGAAATTATTTAGATTACTGAGGAAGGAAAATTGAGTGTGAAATACTAAGATTTGACTGGACAGAAAATTAAAAATGTTTTGCTATTCATGTCACTTACTTTTGGCAACTTATTGGCAGGTATGGCTTTTCAAAGTGGTATGAAGCCAGATATTTCTGTAGTTTAAAGACCCCATACAACTTACTCTAACTTTTAATGGCATTAGCGTATGCAGATCCTGCCTGTGCCTCCCAGAAGGACAGAGTAGAAATTCATCTCCATAGAGTTTTAGCTGGAAAAATCATGTGTATTCAATTGCTACTTCAAAATAAAGAGGCTACTTCTACTATCCCACGTCATTAGTATATGGCCAGGTATTGAAGCTGCTTCACAAATTATGAATGCCACAAGATAGATTATTTAGACAGTCAATAAATTTTCCAAAGTTAAGGAAACTATCTTAGTACATTAGATGATGATGATGATGATTAAAAATATTTCTGAGCCATCCAATGCTGAACTCAGCTCTGTTATGTATAAAAATATTGACAGTATTAAGACGAGCTTATAAATGTTGTCAAAAATAAATAAAGAATATCCTAGAGCTTTTTAGAGACATTCTAATTAAGGAAATTATAATGCAGTTTAATTTGGTCAGCATTTTTCACACGTATCCTAAAGTCTTAGGCAGCACAGCATACACAGAGGACTCCTGAGTTCTTCCCAGCAACATTTCAGTATCAGGCTGAGTGATTGTCTCTCTGTCTTCTCTCTCATTTCATTGAGATGTCAATATGGCACATCAATGATTATCAAAACAGGTTTTTTTCATCATTGGCTAATGAAGAAGAGAGACTCATAGCAGTCCCTTCTCTCATCATTATACTCAATGGTGGCCTCCATACCATAAATGCAGAGAAAGTTCCTAAATCTCTTTGATGTAACCATAAAAGTTGCAGAAATCATTTTAAACTTAAGCTGTCTTTGAAACCATCTTCTTCTAGGCAGAGTTTCAGTTTAATGAAAAATGCGTCATTATCTAGGAGCCTAAAAAATTTTGCTCAACTGAAATCTCAATATTTTGTTATAAAAACTGCAGCTGGAGGTATCTAGGACTGGGTTATGCTTTAGAGATTTTCTTGGAGTGATGGGTGCTGGAAGTCCTGAGGTCTTCAGTAAGAGGCACCCAAGATGTTGGCCCCCCTTTGAGCCAGTAACTCCAGCGAAGCAGGCAGGGTAGCAGGCAGGCAGGCGGGCAATTAGGGACGGTCACATAGTCATCAAACCCCAACCATTCCTACACGGATGCTGATGAAATGCTGAACTCCAGTTCAAAAAATGTTTCAGCAGAAGCCTTTTAGATAGGTCTACTCTGGTAGATACTCTGTGCAGGAGGGGATATGACACGGTTATTACCAGATTTGTACACAAAGTTTCTTTGGAGAAAGTCTTCAGAAATATAACTAAGTTTGAGTTTAAAAGCTGAAAGAACACTCCGAATTAATGTTCTCTGTGTTTTAACACAAGTCCTACTCATACCTTTGGAACAGTGGTGTTGTTTTCCCTTCTGTGTTATTTTAAGAGTAAATAAAAATGCTTCATAGAAGAATTTTCACATCAAGAAAGTTTGACAATAATTTTCTCCTTATTAACTGGCCTGACCCTCAGGAACGGCAGTCAAGGTTTTCTTCTGAGGCTGCTTGGCTGAGCAGGGATGTGAGGGGCCGCCTGATTTAGCGGTTCAGAGCTCCAAGCAGGAGTGTTGCCACCTCCAGCCCACCACTCCCGAAGAACAAACCTACAAATCACTTGTCACCAACTTTGATCTACCTTGTTTCAGGTGGTTTCCTCTCTGTCTATTATTTCTGCTAAGAGACCCGTGAAAATTAAATACAGACCCCATCAATGCTTGAGTGACCTAGTGCTCTATCATAGCAGCAGTGTAATAGCAATAAATCATTTCAACTTTAATCTATTGTTATTGATGAATGTACAATTATTTGTCATCTAATATGCTGAAAATGATGACCAAAGAAATAGATCAACTTTTTTTCTTCTTCCAAGTACGGCATTGATGGATTGTATCCCTAAGCTGTTATTACACTTATAATGTACTCTTCTGCTATGACAGCACAGCTAGTTTTTTAATCATTCCATAGTAATCAACTTAAGACAACATAGCAAGACTCATAACTCATGTTCTTTTCATTTTTGGCAGTGATGGGAAATGAAAATGTTTTTATTCTTTTGAAATAATTCTTACCTGACTAGGCTGAAGATTGCTTTAAAATTGTAAATAAATGGTTGTTTATTGAGCTGGAACTGAAAAGTGACACATTAAAATGCCCGTTTCTGAAGAAAAAATAATAATTTAGGCCTGAGTGGAGCTAGAGTTGGTTAAAAAAAAATACTTTGTTTTTCTTTTAACTGGTTCAGTGCTAACGGAAATCTTTACTTGCTGGTTAAGTTGTACAAGCAACGCCCCTGTGGCCATATTTAAGAGCAGAGTAAGTCTGTAAAGACAGACTGGCTTAGTAAAGTAATCTTGGGGTACATTCTCAAAATCTCCTTTTGAAAACCTGTGGACATAGGAGCCACTTTCCACTTTCAGCAGAAACCCAGAAGTTAGACATGTTCTAGAAATTGTGATCAACTTAAGTTCGGTAGATTAACTGGAACATGTAAAAACCTCTTGGAAGAGGAAAAAGGAAGCGTAAGTCATTTCTCAAGGCACTGTAAGGATTGGAAGACCAGACATGGCTTTCTAGGAGTTACCTCGCTTCTGAAACCTGTATGCAATATAAGAAAAGAAAATATTTCAAGAAACTGTTTTTTGATCAGAAGTCTAGAAAAACGTGGCATTGCAACCCTCCCAAAAACACACTAATAAAAACACCTCTTCTTTCAATGCTGACTCTGATCTGACAGTTTTTATATGAAAAAAAAAAAAAAAAACCAACAGGATTTGCCCCATTAAATTGTGATGTGGCTTTTCGTGCATATTCCTTACATTTTATTTTAAAATGCCTGTGCTAAAAAGACCACACATAACTTTTTCTCTTACAGCATATACAGGACTAACGAGAGGTCTTTGAAGCCTTTTACTGCCCAGCAGCCTCAGACAGCCTTTGCACAGCTCTACAGCCTGCACAAGGCAGCTTTCTCTCACTTCTGTCATCTCACCTTTATCTTCATATATTTCTATTTATTTTTCTGCTCATTTTTCAACTGTTTTGCAGTGTCATACCCTTTGCCGGGCAAAACCTGACCTCCTTCTTTGCTTCTGCTGCGGCTCTGGATCTCATCTCATCCCGGTCGGGCACTGGTAGCTGCTGGGTGGGAGTCCTCTGTCCATCCTCTCAGTGACACCCTCTGCCCTCCCCAGGCAGCAACACGTCTGCCGGGTTTATTTTGCCTCTGAGAATTCTTAATCGTGACCCTTTCATCTTATTTCTCTTGTTTGTAAATAATAAACTCAGTCACTTGCTCTCCTGTCTTTCAACTATCTGTCTTCCCGTCACTCTGATGCCTTCAGTTTCTGGGAAGTAATTTTCACTTTAGAACAGTGTTGCAGACCAAAGTCCAATATTAGGCTGGGAAAAAGTAAACCATCTCTTCAACGACCTGGACAAGGAGATCAAGTGCACCCTCAGCAAGTTTGCAGATGATACCAAGCTGAGTGGGAGTGTTGACCTGTGTGAGGGTAGGATGGCTCTACAGAGGGATCTGGACAGGTTGATCGATGGGCCTGAGGCCAATGGTTTGAGGTTCAACAAGGCCAAGTGCCGGGTCCTGCACTTGGGTCACAACAACCTCATGCAGCACTACAGGACAGGGGATGAGTAGCCAGAAAGCTGCCCGGCAGAGAAGGACCTGTGGGTGTTGTTGGATGGCCAGCTGAATATGAGCCAGCAGTGTGCCCAGGTGGCCAAGAAGGCCAACAGCATCCTGGCTTGTATCAGGAATAGTGTGGGCAGCAGGACTAGGGCAGTGATCATTCCCCTGTACTCGGCACTGGTGAGACCCCACCTCGAGTACTGTGTTCAGTTTTGGGCCCCTCACTACAAGAAAGACATTGAGGTGTTGGAGCGTGTCCAGAGAAGGGCTACAAAGCTGGTGAGGGGTCTGGAGGACAAATCTTATGAGGAATGACTGAGGGAACTGGGGTTGTTTAGCCTGGAGAAGAGGAGGCTGAGGGGAGACCTTCTCACTCTCTACAGCTCCCTGAAAGGAGGGTGTAGTGAGGCGGGAGTTGGTCTCTTCTCCCAAGTAATCAGCGATAGAACAAGAGGAAATGGCCTCAAGTTACACCAGGGGATGTTTAGATTGGATATTTGGAAAAAATTCTTCACTAAAAGGGCTGTCAAGCATTGGAACAGGCTGCCCAGGGAAGTGGTGGAATCACCGTCCCTGGAGGTACTTCAAAGACATGTAGACATGGTGCTTAAGGTCATGGTTTAGTGGTGGTTTTGGTAGTGTCAAGTTAATGGTTGGACTTGATCTTCCAACCTAGACAATTCTATGATTCAAACTGCCATTACCATAATTGAATTGGAGGTTTCACTGGACTTTTGTGATAGCTTAATACAGGTAACACGTCTAGCTTTTCCTTGAAGCTACTAAGCCATTCCTCACTGATTTCAAGTGCTGATAGGGAATCCACATGAGTTTAATTCTCCAAAGCAAGAATTTGACAATGATATTTGACATGACTTTTGGTTTGAAATCCTTTTACTCTTATGGCTTGTTCCTTGTGGCCATGTAGGAAGAAATGAAATAATATCAGAATTTTCCTGACAACCGTTATGATGAACTATTTCCTCATTCACCAAGGGTTGGGTTTTTTTTATTGCCTTTAACACAACTTCAGTAAATGAAACAGAAACAACAGATAGGGCAAAATGTTGAAAAAGGACATGCTGTTAATCAAGAAGCAGCATAATACACATTTAGGAAGCTGATTTTCAAAAATTCCTAAGAAAACTGAGAACTCAAAACTTACTTTTCTGTATCAGGGACCCCACCTGGTTCAAAAGTTCCATTCCAACTCCAAAATTGTAAATCTCAGCAGCAATGATGCATATATTCCCTGAAGTCCATGTACCAAGAGATTAACTTTTTGCGGATTCTGTAACAACGGACCATTCATGGCCTCCTCTGTATCAAGGTGTCTGCCAGCCTGGTCCTGTCTACAAGTAAAGGACTGGTTTTTAAGTGATACAATTTCATGGACCCTCGTCTCAAATGATTCGGTCGATCTTGAACACCTACGGAAAATACTTTCACACAAAATGAACCCTTGCTGCTGGCAGATATAAGCAACGTTGGCCGAAACAAGCAGAGAAAGCGATGCTGAGCTTCACCCACTGCTCTGAGCTGGGTGGGAAACCACCTCTCAGCTCGGACTCGTGCAGCCCACCAGTACTCGGGCAGTTTTCCTCAAATCTAGAAAAACCCTCTTCCAAGACAGGCAGCCTTGGTACAATGTAGGCCATATGTTCAGAAAACATTTGGTGGAAAAAAAAATCAAAAAAATTTTTTTTTTTTTTTGTTTATTTGAGTTGGCAGCAAAACTTCACACGAGGAATTTTCAGAGAAGTTCGAGTCATTGTCAGCCTCCCCCTGCGCAAGAGAGAAGAATTACCTATGGCTCCTCCATCCCTGAGTAACTCCTAAAGGAAACGCCACCAGGAACAATCCTCCAAAGAAAATGGGATCTCGGCACTGCTCTCAAGTGCTCCTTTACAATCTTCTAAAAAAATCTTTCTAGCCATCCAACTCAGATACCGGAGCCAGTCAGCACGCAACCTCCCCCAAGAAAGAAAAAAAAAAAAAAAAAAAAGAAAGTGAAAATGCCAAAGTAAGCAATGAGAAATGTAGATTACCAACTTTAGCAAGCCTCCACAAATCACCAACGTCTTAGGTTGCAAAGGTCGGCTCCGGCATGGTTACTGATATATTCCACTTGGTGATGGCTGCGCTCTTGTAAGGCTGGAATGGGCTCTATATGTCATACAGATTGGGTTTGGACTGCTGCTGATGGAGCACTGGAGAAGCAAAGCAATCACTCTACAGACGCACAAATACCGGGTATCTTGTTACACAGGAAAGTCGGGAGCTGAGTGTTTGTCTTCCATCCTAAAAGAGCCATAAGCACCATAAAACTCCCCCCCCCTCAAAAAAACTCCTTTAAATGTCTACATTTTAAAAAGTTGTTAAAATTAATAAGTTTTGTTCTGATCGTGGTATGTGATAAAACTACAATTTGCGATGTAATTTTTAAAATTGTGAGAAGTGATTTAAAACAAACATGGAAATGTTCCCCTTAATGTACCGCCTCCGTTAGAAAGCTCGTGCACACTGATCCGAAAGCCCCATTAATCATGCCCGGAGACAGCCAAGCTACGGAGGAAGCACTAGGCTGGCAGGGTTTTTTTCTGGTTCTGCAAAAGGTCAAGACCTTTTAAAATAATTTTATGGGAAAGTACAGCAACGCTTCACACGCACGCAGCGAAAGATGCGAGCAGTAAGTCAGAGCCCTTTAGCGCCCTCCGTACCGCACCGAGGCATGCGGGTACCACTTCTCCCCGTAATGCGATAGGATATGAGATAAATTCATACCTGTTCAAAAATCCTTTGTGCACTCTAATTTCAAGACAGTCCCATGATATAAACCACATCTTTCTAGAATGAAGAGCATCTTCTTTTCCTTAAGAACCTTCGCCCCCTGCTTGCTTTGCTTGCACTTCTCATCCCCCACTTGTTGCGAACACCTCTAGCAGTTTTCATTGCATCACCTCTGCTGCTCACAGCAAAACATTTCTTTATCAATGCAGCATAAAAGAGACAGACACAGTAACTCTTTACCAAAAAGAGACAGACTCAGTAACTCTTTACCAACAAGAATAACTGATTCTGGAAGATAAACTATTACATCTTCACCAAAAGCACACAATATTCAACCCCAGCAATCCGCTTTTTGTTATTCAATGTTGGGACACCGTTAATCGCGCCTTTATTTTTTCATGGGAAATGACTAGCAAACAATTAACACGGAATGTCACACTTAAAACAACAACAAAGAGACCCAACAAATAATACCTAAAGTGCTGCCTATTTAGCCACCAGACAAAGCTGTATTTGCTTTTCCCTAGAATTTGTTTAGGGAATTATGAATGTTGCTAAGTTGCTCGGCACTCCTTGCCTTTAGCCATCATTATCAGTTATCTTTAGGGGTAATCATTTTTCTTAAAATCATGACCCATTTGATATCTTAAAAACAGCAACATTAATTTTCATTTGTCACATAGTAGGGTATAAATTGACTAAATGTTAATAGCATTCTTCTTGAGTAATCAGTTCTACATGATTAACCTAAAAATTGCCAAAATATTGTTTACTATTCATTTGTATCTGAAGAAAAAGAGAACCATGATCCATGAGTTAGAGGAAGATTAATTTAGTTTCTGATCTGTATTATAACTTGCCACAATGATTCATAATCATTTTACTCAATATTTATCCTGACAAAACTATTTCATTCGGAGAGCTCCTCATAGTATAATAACGCTGCCCAAAAGCATCACTGCTTCCTCACCCTTACAATCGATTTCGGTGTATACAACAGAGAGGTAGGCATGGTTATTTAGTTAGGGCTTTGGGTTTGTTTTTTTTAAAATGTACTCTTACTTTTTTCTCATCTTTTTTTTTTTTTTTCTTGATACAGGAGACCATAGCCAATGGTCTTTACCACCATCTAGTGGATCTAATTATTTACAGCAAGCCACAATAACATCAAAGAATAGAGGCAAAAAATATTTGACCTGTTGTATATATGGAAAATATGGCATTAGTTTTCACATTGTGTTTATTTCCATGTGTGGCAGCCTGGAATACAACACCTCCACTTCACTAAAAATGGAGAAAACAGACTCCCCTCGGAGATAGTGCTTAAAATTAAGAAATAAAAAAAAAAAAAAAGTGAGATGGTACACAGGGCATAATTGAGGCCACAGTTATTTTTACAACTTATAAAGAGCTTTGGGGTCAGAATGCTATTCCAGATCTTAAAACATGAACAGCAATTAACCAGTGATTCTCACAAATGAAAGAGCCTGAAATAGAAATTATTTTCTCAGCCCCCAGTGTGTGTCCCTCACCAAACCTGCCAGTGCCGGGGGGGACGGGCAGAGCTTCACCGCCCTGAGTGGGCAGCGTTCCGTATTTACTGCCGCACAAAGAGTTTCGGTCAGGGCAGCGGCAGAAAAAGAGCAGTAAAATCACAGCCTGTCAAAGAGAACTGTGAGAGAATGTGCATCGGTGATATTCCCCCTTAAAAATGATTGTGGCTCTTCTTCCTTCAAGCAGCAAAAATGCCTATAACTAAAACACATCTCCAGGAATTTTATTTTTTTTTTTGGATGGAGAGAAAATTCCCCACCGCCACCGCATCAAAATGGATTCTAACCCCACAAAACCACTTTTCAAATGGAGACTGCTGCCCACCACTTGGAAGCGGGAAGGAGGAGTGGTTTTGCCATGCTGGGTTTAGTGAGGACAATCTGGCTTCTGCTTTTGCTACAGGATCCTTGAGGTGACTTTGAGCCAGGACCTTTAGATTCTGCTCCCTTACCCGCATACTGGAGAAAATACCTCCGACGTTCACAAGCGTCAGGATTTAAGGCATTCACCATCGTGAGGGTCATGTGCGCTGCAGGAGGACAGTGAAAGTGCCGATAACAAACATAGAAAAAACATAACATCACAGTTAAAAAATAAATAATACTTAGGTATAGAAGACAAGTTTTCTTTCTCCACACGTAGCAGAATGGAGCTAAAGTGACTCCCGTGGCTCCCACAACACCACAAAATACTGAGCGATATTTTACACCTGCAGAACCGAACGGCCCCGGCACTTTTCAGACCTCTTCCCCCAGGAAAGGGACGGGCAGCATCACCCGCGCTCCCCTCTCACAACACCAGCCCTTGCCTTCTGCGAGACCTGACAGGTCAAAAACTGCATCAAAACCTGCAAAACCAAATTAATCTAAAGTTTGCTTCCAGCCTTCTTCGCAGTGGGTTTTACTGGGGAGGTTTGTTCTCCCCTAAGCCCTGAGACTAGTGATACTTTTCCAAAAATGCTTCTTGTTCCAAAAGTTTTTGCCTCTTCTGAGCAAAATTTATTGGTGCTCCGAGCAGAATTTATTCTCTTGGTGTCAGAAGGTGCGCCTGTACTTTCGGCACTGCCACGCTTCTCGACACACGGCCCGCCACTCCTACTGTTTCCCTGAAACCTCGCTCAGATATTTGCCTTCTTAGAAGCACGTGCTTTTAGGAAAAAGCTCCCAAAATAATGTTTGAGTGCTGTTGCCTTCGGTTAGCGATGTGGTGTGTTTCTCTCAAGCGCATAAACGTATCATCCAATTAATTAGTCCATTATTTTGCGTTCTGCACCACCGTATTCCTTCCTCAGCCCCGGCCAGGTTGCCTTTGCTCACCCACCTGGAAAGAAATAATACATTAATCGCTGTGCATGTGATGTGCTCAATGATCTACATCCACACCTGCTGCAGATTGCCATATACATAACTGCACGGGTGTCACCGTATGAATATACGCTTCTTCGGTGTTCCCACATGATTTTTAGCATTGCTCCATGTCAGTGAAATTTGCATGTCTCCCCCCTCATGGCAAACAGGGCATTTTTAAGCAGTGAGCAGAAGCGTCACCGTGCCCTGTAGCCACTTGTGGTTTTCCCCACCTTCCCCCCAGTCTCTCATCACCCAGTTTATGAAGCACAAATGAAATTTTATGCACTTGCCAGGACACCGAGGATTTCTTCTCAAACTTATGTTTACCTCACTGCTTTATAATAGTTGAAGGCAACATCATAGTTATGATGCCCGGGATTCTTTAACCAATATTTGCGGCCTTCCAGGCCCTAACGGGCCTACGGGAAAGCTGGGGAAGGACTTTTTACAAGGGCATGGAGTGATAGGATTCTTTAACCAATATTTACGGCCTTCCAGGCCCTAACAGGCCTACGGGAGAGCTGGGGAAGGACTTTTTACAAGGGCATGGAGTGATAGGACGAGGGGGAATGGCTTCCAACTGGAAGAGGGTAGACTTAGATTAGATCTTAGGAAGAAATTCTTGGCTGTGCGGGCGGTGAGCCCCTGGCACAGGTTGCCCCGAGAAGCTGTGGCTGCCCCATCCCTGGAGGTGTTCAAGGCCGGGTTGGACGGGGCTGGGAGCAACCTGGGCTGGGGGGAGGTGTCCCTGCCCAGGGCAGGGGGGTGGAACCAGATGGTCTCTAAGGTCCCTTCCAACCCAAACCATTCTATGATTCTATGATCTCTGTAACCAGCAAACCCTAATCTTCTCTAGCACGTGATGCTGAATTACCAGCAGTCTCCTTCCCAGCAACTCAGGGTTTTATTCTAAACTTTGGCCTTTAAAAAAAAAAAAAAAGGAAAAAAAAAATTAAAAGGCAGGAAAAAAGCCCCAAGCAGCTTCTCTCATTGATATCCAGTAGCAGGACTGTGTCCTTCCTGGAGGGACCTCTGATTTTGCACCTGATTAAATAGTAACTCAGGGTTAGAGACATGCTCTTGGTGACTCAGTGATCTGGTTGACTGGCTGACAATCTCCACAGGGTAGAGTGCAATTTACTTGTGTGCCCCAATTAGCACTGCTAATTGGGGCACAAAATCTGTGTAAATTTTTTATTTTTTATTTTTTTAAAGTCAGCCACCACTCTGGGAATGGCAAGCGGGCACTGAAACAGGAGGGGGGCTGATCTGCCCTGCTCTTTAAATGCCTGAACAGAGAGTGGAAAAAGTACTATCAAAAAGTACCTAGATGAAGGCAGAAGTTTTGGGGTGTTTTCTTAACTGCTTCACGTGCCTGGGTTCGAAATGCTGCATTTCACCACACACCGGCAGAGAGGAGCAGCTGCTCGAGGGGGAAGTTCTCAGGGCCTGGCAACCCCCAGGTGATGCTCAGCTCTCCCGGGTCCGCTCTGTAAACTTGGACCATCTGTAACTCTGTCCTGTGTAGGCTGGAGAAGCCCCAACCTGATATTTTACCTGTTTTCAATCAGTTACTAAAGAATGCTAAATTGGTGAAAAAAGAACAGCAACACAGGATTTTAGAATAATCTAAAAGATTTATAATAATATCAAGTTTTATAAGTTTTTTCCTAGAACAACACAGCAGAGCAAAGAGGTATTTTTTGTTAAAATGTGCAGGGAATTACTTAGGCTTATATGTCATGATTTCAGATGTATGCCAGATACCACAGGTACAAAGTAAATGCTAGTAACTCTTTTAACATCATTACTTTGGTATTTGCATATAGAAATGGCACTTAAATGGCTTAACTGCCATTAGCATGCATTAATATTTGTTTTTCATCCACGGTTGTAACTGAACTGTTTGTGTAAATACAGGCATGAAATAATTTGTACACTTTTGCGCACACAAAAATTAGCTCTTTTAAGATCAAGCTATACTTACCGGATCACTTCTGTGGCTGACGCTCCAAACAGAATCCCAGATTTGAATATAAATATTTATCAATTCAAAGAGGATGTGTAAAATAAACAGCCTAGAAAATGAGATGCTTTTTGCTTTTTTATTATGCCATTTGATAACACTGTAAAAGAATTACTGTACACTTCTCCAGCTAAAAAACTCTCCATTTCAGAAGCGCAAGCTGATTTTATTTTGATCTATTATAATAATAAAAGAACAATTATCTCTTTCCAAGAAGCTTCAAGCCTAAATCACCTCACGTGCTTAATTCAGGATGCTGTGAAAAACCGCAGTATTAAGAAAGGGCCATCTCACATAGCTCCAGTCAAGCAACAAAGGGTATAAAACCAACAAGACGTTTAAAAGCTGGACTTATTCGTGACTGTTATTTGAGGGCCATAAGGGTGACTGAAATGGTACAAGAAAAAGCTCTTTATCTATGAAAAGACCCTGCGCCAGCACCTCCATCCCACCCGAGATGAGCTGAGAGATGGAGGAAGGGCTGAGAGCCGGGTGGGGGTTTCGGGAGATGCCCAGTGCCGGGGAGCTCTGCGGTGGGATGTGGCAGCACTGTGGAGAAAGGTAAGAGGGCAATCTGTTCAGCCAAACACAAAATTATGTTTTACAGAGGAAATGCTACTAAGTCATCTAAATGAAAGCGTGCTCCCTTATCCCCAAGTCCCCGGGGCTGACACAAACGCACAGCGTACCGATAGTTTTAAAAAACACCATTACGCCACTATCCATGGGGCTTTTTTCTTTGAAAAAAAAAAAAAAACTCAGCTTTTATGGCTCTATCAAAAACGACAAGCAAAAAAAAGTTTCCTCCTAGTTTATTGGGACTTTACCTGGTTAGAGCATGTCTGTATACAGTTAAACTAATCCTTAACTTGCAAACTAATTAAGCTCACACATGTGCTAAAAGTGCCACGGAAGCAAATGGTGAGCCATAAAAGCACACAGCCAAATAGGCTTTAACATCCCACGGTCCCACTTGCCAGGTGGCATCTCTGTCGCGTTGCTCCACGGTCTGAGGTCCTCCCTGTAGATAAACTGCAGGAAGCATTTTCTCCAACTCTATAAATTATCCCTCCTACAAAAAGATTAAGCCAGGTTGCATGTGCATGCCCCTGGCACTTGGGCTAAGCCAAAGGGTGTCTTTGCAATGGATTTAGAAATAAGAGAGCGACTACACGTCTCCTCTCTGAGCCAAAACCACCGTCTTTATCAGGAGCTAAGCAGGACCATGGATCTGGCCCATTTTAATTACACATACAGATATAGCCAAATGTATTTGAAGCTGCTAAACAACAGTTTTAAAACAAATATGGGCAAAATCAACAGAAAAGATAAATAGAAGGATTTCCATCTGTATAACTGCTTTGGTCCCAGCAAATATTACAGCTTACTCTGAAACACACCCGAAAACGGAGACTTGTGACACCAACTTTAGCATCCTTCATCACCCACACATTTAACACTCAGAACTGCATAACAAAGGTTATATTCGGCCAGGGTGAATTATTCCCACATCCTTGCCTATAAAATAATTTCCTTTTTTTTTTTTTTTGTCAACACACGCGTGTTGCTGCTGGAGCCCTTGCCCCATGTTTTGCAGAAGGGATAAAAGGGAATCTCAGCTCCAAAGCTTTCTCTCAGGACTCACCTCCCAACCACTCCAGGGTGGTCCAGAGACACATGCAACTAGCAAAGCAGCCAACCAGCAGATGTTTCTCTCCCGAGACACTAAAACCTGTCTAATTTTGCCTCCCCAAATTGACAGCAGACTTTCTGCCAGTCTTCCCCTGCCTGCCTTCCCGTCCTCCTCCCTCCGTGACCACAGGGTTTCCTTCTCAAGCCCAAGGGCTTTACAAATGCCCAAAGCTAAATCTTAACTTTGCACCCTGGGCTCATCTCACAGCGAGGTACCAGCCCAGATCCCCAATGCCTTACAGGAGTTAAGCTGCAGCTCCCATGTGTGTTTTCACTCTCTCCCTCGGGCTTCTCTAACATCCCAGCGTTTTCACCATTACGTGGATGCTTCACCACTTCCCAGCAGGTCCCGTCCCTTCTCCTTCCCTTCCCTTCCCATCTCTCCAGCAGGTTTTGAGATGCCACCTCTTCCCCAGTTTGTGTTACTCTCTTCCCTTTGTGTTTTTGCCTTTCCAGAGCCATCACCTCGGTCCATTCCTTCCCCCGAGATCCACTTTGTCCCTCGGCACTCACAAGTCAGCTGCTTTGCACAACGCAGTGAATTTATTTGCACGCTCCTCACTTCAAAACAGAGGCCGCATTAAATTTGATGAGACTACACAAATGCTTAAATTCCAGCACATACCTCGTTAGGCTGAGACCGAATGTACTGTCCTTACGGGAAATTCAAGGAACAAAAAGCCCACACAGTCACACTCCATGTCTCCAACTGGGGTGGGGGGAGAGGAATGTCTATATGCATATGTATTTTGAAATAAATGTATATTAAGAACAAAACTTTCAGTAAAACAAATTTTCAACCATTCTCTTCCTCCTCCCCCCCCCCCCCCAGTAAGATGAATAAACTCAAATGGGAAGGAGTGAGATAAAAAGGAAAACCCAAAGAGGAAGGACCAGGCGGGAATTGTGCACAGCTGGGAAGGAAAAACTTTGCAAGAGTAATTAATATGGAAATAATCTTCACCCACTCTAAAGGAAGCGTGACATATGTTAAGGTCACTCCAACTCAGAAAATCTTTTCTAAGCTGAGTCCTTAAAGGAGGATGATTTAAATTAATAGGTACAAATGCCTTTGGCTACCCAGGCCGCCCAACAGTGACCGCCATTCCAAGCACAGGCCAAAAGAGAAGAGAGCAGATTGCCCAAAGTACAGTCTGACCCAACATCAGCCTCTTGAGAAGGACAACAGAAAGGCTGATGCGTGAAAGTCCTACCTATCGATACAAAGGTGTAGATGGGGAACTGTGAAAGCGGTAATTCCTTCTCAGATATTACTCTCTTACAATACATTTAGGAAGAGCACAGAGGAGTTGTAGTAATTATCAGTACCATTGTGGCAGGCTGGCAAGAACAGCTCTCCTCATTGACTTCCAGCCACCATCTCCAAGGGCACGGACAGAGCCACTTGACCTGCCCAGGTTGATCTGTCCTCCTGGTGATTCCAGCACAACCCCATTCTCTTCCTGGCAATGACAAACTCTGTCTGCCTTCATCACCGGGCTGAAAATGGAATTTCCTATGCCAATCACACCTGCAAAAATATATTCAACGTGACAGAACTAATCAATGGCGATACTGCGGAGACAGTTGAACAGCACTTCCACGGACATCAGCCCCGGTCTGTGAAAAATCTGGGCCGCAAATAATTCATTGTCCCTTTATTAAATAATTAGATATTAAAAGAGAACCACTGATTAGACTGTACTGATATCATAGCGTATATTTTCTCTCTTGACTTTGTCACTGAGGTCACCATACAACCCAAAGCCAAGGAGGACAGAGGGAGACAGTGTACGGGCATGGTTAGATCGAGAAGCCTTTCATTAACCCTGCTGATCCCCCATAATTTCATATGTCAGCAGCTAATCAAGGACTCACTGACATCATCAAGGAAAAGGGAGAAAAGATCTCCCGAGGGACCGATCACTTCTCACAGGAGAAAATCTATACTTATAACCGGAAGGTTACGTGTGTTTTGCAAATAAATAAAGTGTTCTCGCATTATTTTTAATTAGTGTTGAAATATAGGTTTTTACTGTTGGCGATGATTTATTTTCAGTGTGATGGAGACCACAGTTAAAGGAGTCAGTCCTTGATAGTCCACTCATTTCAGACTTCGTCCAGCTGTTAACAGTACTTGGTCACTTAAGAAACATAAGCAAAATCCTCTTCTTACTGACTCTTAGTCCCCAGTTTTACTAACGTCATTGGTTTCCCAGCCAAAGAGGTAATACAAGGGACACTGCATTCTTCATAGAGTTGGATTTTAATCATTTTGTATTTACTTAATACTTTTATCCCAAAAGATTTTGTAAATCTAATCAACACAGCAGTTAATTCATCTATGGCTGACATAAAGCCTCCTCTTAAGCAGGATAGAGATGCCTCTGACAGCACACCATGGTACCAAAAGGACAGTGCAGATGGGGGGGGCTCACCCACATCACCACAGGGTCTGTAGAGCTAAGGATGCTGGCCAGGGGCTGTGGGATTGTGTACCGGAGTTGCAAGAAGATATCATGGGATCTGCAGGGATAGCAGATGGTCGAACCTAGCCTGTGTAATTCAAAATGTTTCCCAAAGCAATGTGTTTTCCCGCACCCTGCTTGAGCACCAAGGCAGAAGGTAAGTGCAACGTCCTGCGTTGGTGCTGCTGAACATCCCTGGCTCTGCTGAGGAGCAGCAGTGGGTCTTTTGTCTCAGTCCAGCCTAGACCCTGCTGTATATGCGACCTTACGAGATCACAGCCTGGACTGCTGTAGCTGCAGGGGCATTTCCAGCACATCGTGTGGATGGGAAGCATCACACAGCTCATTAATACTAGTAGAAGGCACTTGCTAACAAGGAAGGGGTGGGCAGCATGGAGAGACGTCCCTCACACCCCCAAAATTTGAGCCTTGAAATCCTGCATCACTTGCCATGGCCATATATTTTATATTTGGAATCAGGCAGCTGACCCGTGTAATCTTTCTATGGTGTATTGTACAGGTATAAACTTTAAAAAACTGACCCATTTGTAGAGCCAAACAACGTTCTCCCTCGCACTGTGCTAAGGAGACACCTCGCTCACCTCCTGCGATAACACACACCTCCTCCAGTCACTTGCCACAGTGTACTCCAGCCTGCTTCAGTATCCTGTGGCATGGCCATGAGGCAATTACCTCAATCAAAAATAATAATAAAAAATACATTCTGTAGTCATCATTATCCTACAGACTGATGGTTTTGTGCAACTGGACCTGATTTTGCAGGACACCAAATGCCCTAATTCCCTAATCATAGAATCATAGAATCACAGAATCGCTGAGGTTGGAAGGGACCTTTAAGATCAAGTCCAACCATTAACCTGCCCTGACAAAACCACTTCTAAACCATGTCTTCAAGTACCACCTCTACCCTTTTTTTAAACACCCCCAGGGATGGCGAATCCACCCCCTCCCTGGGCAGCCTCTTCCAATGTTTCATAACCCTTTCAGTGAAAAATTTTTTCGTAATATGTAATCTAAACCTCGTCTGACATAACTTGAACCCATTTCCTCTCATCCTATCACTTGTCACCCGGGAGAAGAGGTCAGCCCCCACCTCTCTACAACCTCCTTTCAGGTAGTTGTAGAGAGTAACAAGGTCTCCCCTCAGGCTCCTCTTCTCCAGGCTAAACAACCCCAGCTCCCTCAGTCATTCCTCATAAGATTTGTCCTCCAGACCCCTCACCAGCTTTGTAGCCCTTCTCTGGACACACTCCAACACCTCAATGTCCTTTTTGTAGTGAGGGGCCCAAAACTGAACACAGTACTGAACACAGTACTGATCACAGTACTTGAGGTGGGGTCTCACCAGTGCCGAGTACAGGGGAACGATCACTGCCCCAGTCCTGCTGCCCACACTATTCCTGATACAAGCCAGGATGCTGTTGGCCTTCTTGGCCACCCGGGCACACTGCTGGCTCATATTCAGCTGGCCGTCCACCAACACCCCCAGGTCCTTCTCCAACAGGCAGCTTTCCAGCCACTCCGCCCCAATCCTGTAGCACTGCACGGGGTTGTTGTGACCCATGTGCAGGACCCGGCACTTGGCCTTGTTGAACCTCAAACCATTGGCCTCGGCCCATCGGTCCGGCCTGTCCAGATCCCTCTGCAGAGCCATCCTACCCTCAAGCAGATCAACACGTCCACCTAGCTTAGTGTCATCTGCAAACTTACTGAGGGCACATTCGATCCCCTCATCCAGATCATTGATAAATGACTCTGCATGAGCTGAACGCCCAGTGTCCATGTGTCTGCATCTGCATCTATATATCCAGCGACCATCCAGCAGGAGACGTGTCATGTCCCCATTGGTTTGCATATGGAAAAACTACCCCAGTAAAGCATTATACACGTATAACTAATAAATCACCATCAACCAGCTAAATAAAGGCTTTCTGAAAAAACAGGTTAGCTTGAATGTAAAAGGGTACCTTGTATCCAAAAAGGGTATGCAAAAGATAACAACAATAGTGCACACACACATCACAGTCCTTCAAAATCATCTCTACAGAATGGAAAAACAGTTATTTCTGCCTTAACAGCAAGATTTGCCCTGCACTGACAGAGAATTGTGAGGAAATACACATCCAAACAAGAGATCATAGTATGTTTAAAAAAAAAAAAAAAAAACATGTTAAAAAACAGAATTATATAAACAAATCATTTTTGGAGTAGGGGGAATATTACAGTTGAATTCTACTTAGAACTGGATTTTCTTTTCTACTGTAATAGATGCTGTCCTTCAAGTTAGCAGATGGTACTGAGTCAATGACTATTCAGTCTTTTCTGATTATGAGAGGGTTAAGAGCTAAAACATGTACTCAGGAAAGGAAGACAGTGACTTAATTTTACACACCATGTGCTTAACAGTAGTAAACTAAGGACATCCCAAATGACTGAAATAAGTAATTCTTAGGGACATGCTCAGGTGATCAAAAAATAGTAACATAACACATATCTACTTACATTGAACAAAAACCTTCCAGCAGGGGAAGGATTGGAGAACAACAACATTCTAAAATGTCATTTGTTTAAATATTTGTACTTTTTTTCCTGGCTGCAATCATATATATGTATATTCCCAAAACTCCATTTCTGATTAGCACCTTTTCCTTTCTTGGCACTGACAGGCTCTGCACCTACAGATCTCCTGGATCTCAGCAATCGGTCCTAATCCATAATTTAAAATGCTGGAATTACAAAATTACTTCTCGTAATCTTCATTCTGCTTCTTCTGTTTTGTTGAATACAAATATTTTAATTGCTAGGGAACTGTGCCTAATGTGCTACGTTCTAGTTCAAATCATGACCATATGCATTATAATACAAAGCAATTAATAGCAGCATATCCAGGAAATTGCCACTTACGATCAGCTGCCTGCCAACACATTATAACCACACCAAAATCAAAGAGGAAATAGTATTTGCCTGCTAATGAGAATATTTCCTATTTAAGTTGGTTCAGAGGTTATTCCTTCTATATTTCCTGTGAAGTGGAATATCATTTATTGGGAAACCTTTGCCTCTGCTCGACAGAGCACCCAAAGGAGACTGAAACAGCAACCGGATCGAGCTCTAAATGCAATAAATCTTCACAGATACTTTTTTACTCAAGAGCTGGAAAAATTAGTGAAAAAAAACACTATCTAGAGTCAATGTTGAAAAAGAAAAAAATCAGCAGTATACTTATGGGATAACACTTTAAGAATAAAACCATAATGATGTGGCTACTTAGACACATGAGAATTGCAGAAAGTTATGGTATTTCAGGTTTCTTCATTTTTATTTCCACATATGTTGCAAATTCAGAATTCAGAATAAAACAAAAATAAAAGTTGCACTGCTTTAGAATTGAATTCTGATTTGTTGGTTGGGGTTTTTTTCAGCATGTTTTTTATTTATCATTACAGTGAGACCTAATTCCTACTCATTAAGGTTTTTTTTATTTGCACCTAGTTCTCCTACAAGGTCCATTTATGAATGTAAAGCTGAATTTAAACCAGCTTTTACTTTTTGAACCCAGGACCAAATAACCCCATGTGCTCTCTCTGACCTGGGTATCGTCTTTAGGCGTATCACCTACATAACCTTAAACGATCACATCCTTAAACAAAACTTACACAAAAAGAGATACAAGCAAAAAATAGAACAAAATCCAAACCTGAGGCAAAAATAGTATTTTCCAGGAGTCATCTTTTCAATGGCTCCATAGGAGTAAGTCAATTCGCCATATGCAGACTGAGGTTTCCCAGTGTTCTGCGGTTACCATGGTATAGGAAATTCAGCAAATCTATATATAAACTGGTAATTCTTAGCAAATGCAGGAGGCACATCTGAAACTCTCATCATGGTCCACAGCCTCGTTATACAGTTTGTTCTACTTGGGATATAATATAACTTCACACCTAAAAATATGTACTTTAAGGTACCAAAGGTTAAATATCCGTTCTCCATTCCTACCTCCCCTGAAGTTGCAAAAAAGCTCCTTTTTTTGCTGGTGTTGCTATCTTAGTGCTGGGAAGAGGATTCACTGAACCTTCTAATTTTAATTTTCTTGAAGAATCCCCGGAAAGATATGTAAATTGTTTCTTTCAAGATACTGAGCGCTTTGTTTTGCTGCAAAATACATCACGAGAAGCGAAGTCTAGGCTTCAATAACTTCTGAATGTCAGCACATCTCTGAGTTCTAAAATGTGTGTTTTAGGCAGTGATATTGTGAGCGAGGAGCCTGTTCCAACTCCGCGATAATGCCGGCATTAATTTTCACTTATAATTGTTTCCTCCTTAAACAGCCCCACAGAGAGAGACTCGCATCCCTTCATTACACATAACTTATCACGGCATTAAATTTGCCTAAATTGTACTCTAGTGCTGCCACACTGCTGACCCTTAAGTCGGTAAACAAATACATTTGTTCTCCATATATTTATGTTTTGTCTCCTAAATTGTGAGAAAATGAGCCTAGAATCTTCATATTGTAATTGTATCATCAAAGCCTGTTGAGAATACGATAAAGTAACCAGAAGTGAAATTATCAATAAGAGTCATTTATTTTGCATTTTTATTTTAAAGAATACTTATGAGAATTGTGATAAATTAGCAGTGACAAACTACTTCTTGCAGGCTGATTTTGTGTGGAGAGTTTAATTAAACATTGCAGCTGTTTATCTCTATGGTGATTAAATTTTCATATGTAAATTACATGTATTAAGATCAAGATACTTATGTAAATGTCACTTGCCTTAATGTTTTGTGTTACTGTTATTAACATCTAACCATCAGCTTGTAATCTTCTTGTATTGCATTACGCTGGCATGCACTACATGACTAAAATAAGTAGATTTATATCTTAATAACAAACAAGTTTTTAAAAGGAACATCTTACTATGTAATTGAGATGTAGATAAAAAAATAAAAAATAAACTGTCAAGTGTGAACCGCTGTAAATTTGAGAACCTCATTGGTTCGAGCCGCATTCGCTGAATGCCTCCCATCTGCCAGCAAACAACTACTTGAATAGAAGTTAACTGGGTGGCAATGGTTTTAGATACAAGGGCCAAGCCCAGACCCCAGAGGCAAGTGTGCTACTTACAATGCCGGGAGACAATAGCATCATTTCATTGCGTGATCCCTGAGACCAAACTAAATGTTACCTGGACATCGGGGATCCATACGTCCACTTAGAGTAACTCTCCCATCTACCTTAGAGCAGTTGAGAGTATAATGTTTTATTTTACGTCGTTAATGTTTTATTTTACATACGTTAGTTCTGATAGGAACACTTTCTAAACATCAACAAAAAAGATTTATATTTCAGGAATAATAAAAAAAAAGCTCAAGATCCGCCCACATGTATTTCCAACAACCAAAAGAAACCCCTAATTGATATACAAATATATCTTTACCAACAGCACTATAGAAGTCTGCATCTTATAGAGAGTCAGCAGAAGAAAATTGCTGGGATTTGCCATTTACTAGATTTTCCACTACTTCTTTTTTTCTACTTTTGCTGTACCTTATAAGTATTATTCTTATCCACTTTGATGATAAAGATTAGCAACAACTTGGAGTGAAGAAACAGGAAGATCTGCCATCTGATCTTAGTCATTAGAGAGAGGGAAGTTCTTAACATGAAACCGTACAAGTTCAATGCAAGACAGACTTTTCATTATGCCGGTCATGCTTGGAGCCTACCGAAAGGCAGACACTCATTGACAGCAGGGAATCGAATTCATCATTTGCAAAAACAAATTAAGGGACCAAATTGCAGTTGGCAATACACCGAAAATGAGATAAAAGCGGTTAGGATTCATTTCTTTTGAGGAATCTATAGGTTATATATGATCTCAGAGCTTGCACTTGTTTGTGTGACGGGTAGGAAGAAAGGAGAAGATCACGGGGAGGCGGTGGCTTCATTTCCTTACATTGTCATCCAGGAGGCACGCCACTATCAAACGAGAGTACATTATCTCAACGATGTACTCAAAAGCAATGAAACACTTTGAAGATGCCCCAAAATAATTGTATGGATGTTCTGATGGGCAAATTGAAGATGAGCATTGTCTAGGGGCTTAGAATAAGTTCAATAACTCTCTCGGCGACACAATGAGCTTTGAAGAAGGAGCAGTCAGCTAGCTTGGCAGCATAAGAAATTAGCAGTTATTTTAATGGGTACTATCCCTCAGTGCTAATAACTTCATCAGATGACAGTCTGACTTTGTACTCATAGGGCGTCATATACACATCTTCCTCAACAGCTGTAATCTGCAAATTCATTCTGAGTTTCCTTTTTATTTGAGAGTCTTAAATTACATCCCAAACACTCTTTTGGGATTAATTCAATATACTTACACAACTTGCTATTTCCAAATTAACAACACACAATATATCTCCTTTAAATCTAGTCACACATTAAACTGTTTGTTAGAAAAGCGCTCGTTCCTTTTCCCAGGTCCATATTTCGGGTCTTAACAGAGGATGTTTGTAAGGTTCGAATTCTCCTAAAGTCTTTGTCAATGGTTTGGGTTTGATGGCTCCCAGACATCTCAGCTGCTCTGCTCTACCTCTAACACGTTGTGCCATGAGTCCTACCTTCACTTGTCAAGCTAAAGAGATGAGAGTAACATTTTGGAGAGGGTTTACCTTCATTTAAGAAATGTGGTAAATCCAAGAAAGAGAACAGATCTAGGAGGAACTGGTGCTGCAAGGTGTTTCACTCGCTCTACTCATCTACCCTGAGGACCACTGCAAATTTACCCTTACCAATTTTTTTTTTCAAATTACAGTAACTCATATTCCATTGAGTTTCTTTTTCTTTTTTTTTTTTTTTTTTTTTAACGAAATAAGTTCAGATTGCGTAAACATCTGGTTTTACAACTGTTCCTTCCCATGGAAAAGCTGCTGTGTCAGAAAAATGAATCTTTCCAACTTTTATATATAGCCACGTCTCCAACTGATTGGAAATGGAGTTCTGGCTATTGTAACAGTTTGGGGACCCTTTTTAACCCGCTGTTTTTAAAACTGTTCCTCAGCAATGCAATGGTGGTGACAGCAGCTTTTCTCTCCTGCACTGAGCACACGCCTTTGACGACAAACTGCAACCCGTCCCCCTTGTATAGGACAGCATTTTTGCAGCAGCTGAAAGACCTAATACAGACGAGAAAAACCGCTGGCGCACTCCAGAGTGCCATCTCCAGTGTGAGAACAGAATTCTTGCGGGCTACCAAGGGGAGAGACAAAGACCACAGGCTCCTTTCTCAGGCCCGTCTTCACCGGCAGCTCCTACTTCAGTGAATTTCTCGGGCAATGAAGTTTCATCCAACCTAAGTGAAGAATTCGTCCTCGTGTGCATAAATGGATTAATTTTCTATTGCTGAGACGTTTGCAGCAGCTCAGCCTGGAGTGTCTCGGTTTATCACTATTACAACCACCACCACGGTATAAAAAATGGAGTGTGGGACCATAAAAGGACAGAGAAAAGAGGATCAGGATAATTGTAAGGGAGAGAGCTTGTGCTTCCTCACGCAAATCTCACTAATAATCAGGGAGAAAGAGTGAAATACTGTTTATAGGGGGGTTTGTAAATTACTACATTATCATAAAGATTGCCTGAATCTCTCAGCAGCTCTTAAACACGGGCAGATCATGATGAAGTTCACCAAGAGCCATTTTTCTCAACAAGAAAACCTTCTTGTGCTATTTAAGTTTAGTTTGCCATAAAACTTCCTATATTCACTGGCTGACTGTCTACTGAAAATAATAACCCTGAATAACGATCATAGCCGGGACAGCTGGCAGCAGATCCACTACAATTACCAAAAGTTAATTAGAATTATTAAAATAACAAACACAAGGCCACCGATATTATACATCTACATTTAATAATGGAATCCAACAGTGCATCTGATTCATGAACTACATTATATTATTTTAAAGCCTTTTCTTTCTTACCAAATTAAATATTGATGGATTATCCTCTCTGAATCAGTTGGTGGATTGAATTCTATTTATACAGGCCCTAAAAACTAAGCTATGGTGTAGAACTATAAAGAGCCTGTTGCCTCCCTGAACAGTAAAACCACTTGCGGTTCATTTTTGTTTGTTGTTTCCCTATTCACAGTATTATGTTTGGAAAAAGGAATCTGAGACTTCAAAGCAATTGGTCAAAGAATTTCATCAAACACAGTTTCACCTCCTGTTGCTGTTTTAATATAAAACTATTTAAGGCCGTGCTTAAATAAGTTTCGAGTTCAAGTCGCCAACATCTTTGCACCCACATGAACCCTAATAATTCCAGTGCACGGTATATATGCACAATCTCTCACGGCTTTAGTTTTCACGAGCATTAGGACAGCTCTCTGCTCTCAGAAATGTTTGTCTGTGGCCCTCCTGCCTTCTTCCTTCACACTAAGATTATTTTAATCAGACAACTCAGAGCAGATTTAACACGTGTTTACTTCACTCCAGCGTGTGCATAGTATTGTAAAGAACTTCTCTTTATTTTTAGATCCTAAACTGAATTATGCAGCACATGGTATCAGAAGAGAATTTTTACACTGGCAAGGTTGAAGAGGAGCTGCTGACACATATAATGCTGCTTTACACGGACAAGCCCTGTCAAGGCCATGGCACAGTCATATTTTCTGTTCGCTTTTTTAACAAAATCAACACCATTTCAGGCCACTCTTCACCTCAGTCATTTGGCAAAATGTAATCATCAGTTTAACCGCCATAACTGAAAAGATACAGCGCTCCCTGAGCTGCTCAGAGGGTTTCCTTTCAAGTCACAAGAAAAAGTGCAGTTCTTCTTTCCCCAACCAGCTATGGTAGCCATCAGCCTTCCCAATTCTTTCATCCCGTATATAGCAAAAGAAAATACATAAATAGCCTTAATATTTTAAAGCAAAATATTCCTAAAGGCATTTAGGAACACAAGCAAGCAAAGAAATATTGTCTCTCAGGATAAAAAGAATTACAAGCCAGGTAATGGATCTGCACCTACTCTCCCCTCCGCTAAGTTATCCTGCGTTTGAATGACACCAATTATTTAAGAAAGATTTGAATGACACCAATTATTTAAGAAATTAAGAAAGCAAGATTCAACAGAAACATCAAAAAATGCTCAGAGGTCTTCAGGATGTAAACTGTTTTTCTGAACTTTACATACCAGAGTGAAAGTGTGGAAGAGGCGGGAGATGCAACTCCACTACAAACACTTAAAATTAAAGATTTCCATTTCTTATACAAGTGCCTACTCTCCAAATTCTTTTCAGACACTTAATTATAAGTACTTGCAGGGTTATGAGCCCAAATTTCCCCTGATGCTGAAGAATGTACTGAAGATTTAAAAAAAAAAAAAAAAAAGTTGAAGATGACTGTTTTGAAAAATCCTTGTACTAATATCCACAAGCTTGAGTTATAGATAAACTGTCCTGCAGCAATTGTAGTTTAGGAAAAAGCAGTGAAACATAAGCCAGTCGTGTCCAGATTTTGACTATAAAGTGTAACAATTCTCTAAAAGGCCCTTTACACTATGAGCAAATCCTATCACATATGAGACATAATCAAACATATCAAGCACTGCACTTAATATAGGTAAAGAAAAATAAGATGTATATTTTAACTTTCAGTGGCAATGTAGATTAATTAAAAGCAAAACCAGAAGCACTGAAATAAGAATTGTATAATTTTAATCCCAAATATAGTCTTAACCCATCCATCCAGGTGGCTGGTAGAACAAAATACGTCACCCAGCTGAGCACCCAAAAAAGCTTCTACTCGTATTCTGAGGGGAGATACACACGAGGCTGAGCAACAGGTTGCTGTGAGGCCAGGTTAGAAACTCTCAACCTTAAAAAAAAATATAAAAATGGAGATTTCATCAACAACTTACCGTAGTGACAGCTGAAAAAGCCCTACTAAAGGTCAGCCTCCAAACAGCAGCTCTCCAAAATGAGTACCACGTGAAAAATTATAAAATTGCAAATCGCAACCTCAAAGCATAGGGATAACATAGAAACCACACGAGATGCTGGGCAAAGGGAGACGTCAAGAAGGGCTGATGTCCTGGTCCAGCACCGGAGATGCAGCTGCCGTGGGCACGGACGCCCATGTGTACGGCCACGCTGTTGCACCTGCGTGCCAAGTCCTCACCACGCACGTACAGCACAGCTAACGTGAGTCCTGCTCACCAGAGAACAAAATTTGCCCTTTTTCTCACTCCTCCAGTAACAATACGAAGCCGTGGAGACTCCCTCACTCATCTCCTTGACCACCTCGACATTGCTTCTCTTCCAATCTGCTCCTTTTTGTTTCCCAGACTATCTAGAGATTTTTACTAATTAAATAATTTCACACCGTATTATCTATGGTTAACATGAAACCAAGCTTTACTAATTTGATCTCCCTGTGTCTAGCACCCTTTATTCATGCCGTACCACCATCACTGAACGTAGATTTCAATTGACCTCTTGGTCTCTGTTCTAAAGCTTTCACAACACTCCCAGTTAGCAAAAGTCAAGAGAGTTGAACATAACCCAGTGAAGCCGATATCAGGAATTAGCTAAATATCTAGCCGAGTCGCAGATTGATTAGCTAGGTGTAGTTATTTATTTATTTATTTATATTTATTTATTTTATTTATTTACATAAATTTTCAAGAAAGTTTGTCCTTCAAGTAGGGCATTGGAAAAGGAGCAATTTTGAAGCTTCTTTCTCCTGCCTTTTCCCCTCCCTCTCTCTCTTCCGACCCCTCCGTTGCTCTTTCCTGCCTTCAAAACTTGGTCATTGTTGGCAATCGTTTCTTTTGGCTTTTATCATTGTGAAAACGCCTTTTTGATTTCTATGCCGTCACGAATCTTTCACTTGTCCCCCGCTATATGTGCAGTCCCCCCCTCCCCTGTACGGCCCAAGGATGTGCACACCCAGCGTGGGCTCCCCTGCACGCAGAGAACAACCCGTTCGTTCTGCTTCCGCCTTGAGTGGACAACGGGATACCCTTCCCCTTCTTTTTAAAATCTCCCTTTCGAAATTTTCAAGTGGTGGTGGTGGTAGTTTTGGTATCATCATTCCCTGAGGATGCTAAACTTAATTATATTGGGTTTACTTATCTCTAATTAAAATAACCACTCTGCATTTCCAAGAGAGCTGTTGTCTCTTGGAAAACAACTCTATCATGCTTGAAATTTGTCCAAACTGTGGTTGGGGCATCGTGGCTTAAACAGCTGAGAAGTTTGAAAAGTTGGATCCCTTTTTAAAAAGTTGGATCCCTTATGACATCCTGCACCGTGAGTTTTCTGAAGACCTAAAATAACAAGCCCATGAAACCTGAAGGAGGGGGGGGGGGGGAGGCTGTTGTTTTTAACACTGATTTCCACCACTACGGCTGAATCAAAGGGAGTTTTGTCACTGACTCACGCTTTCATGAAGCCAGGCCTTCATGTACCAGCTACAGAATCGAAATTCCGCCCAACAGAAGTGTGAAAATATTTTCGGCATATTTATCAGCACCTCCTCTCGCTCAGAACAAAAACAAAACGACTAGATTATAGGCGAGTGAAAGACAGAGCATTAGTCCTCTGTGCTGCCAGTGCCCCCAGACTTCTGCCAATACATGTCACTCCCAACCCGAGCGACCTCACGCTATTTTATTTAATCAGCCCATTTCCAAATTCTTTAAAAAAAAAACCCCAAACAAAGTTAAATAACAAATAGCATAAATATTTTAATAGGCCTTCACATTGCCAACTGCCAGACCAGCTGTCTAAATTGCAAGAGTTTTGGTGGCTTTTTTTTTTTTTTTTTTATATTTTATATTTTTTGATAAACCAGAAACACATACGTCTACGCTGCGAAAGGCATCTGCCTCGGGAGTGCTCCCTGGCCCCAGGCGGAGCGGCACAGACGGGTCCGTGGGGATGCTTGTCCGCTGAGGGATGCCGGGCACTCGCTCCACGGCCGTACTGGCGTCGCTTCCCCGGCCTCCCTCTGCTCTCACGCCGAGGAGGGGAGAGGACAAAAAGAGCCCTGATCTCAGCATACCAAGCTCAGCTTCCTTCTCGAATAATTTTCAGCACTACACAGGAAACAAAATGGAATAGACCATTATAATACTGCGTATTTACCTGCAAACCGTAAGGCAGTGGTGTCTTACGGGGCCAATAAAAAGCAGTTCTGCTCATGGTTCTCCACTTGTGGAAAGTCTTGTTTTGCACAGCCGTGCTCCCAAAGAGCGGGCTTGGCTTCATCCAGGTAATAGTTTTGGAATTTGATGGCTTTTGTCACAGATGCCCCTTTATTTTGAGTATTTTACAGCATGCTGTTGGAAAGCGCGAGGAAGACGATGCTTGGAACACCATACCCCAAAAGGATCAGATCAGAAGGAGGTAAAGTATCAGAAGGTGGTATGAGATCAGATGGAGGTGAAGTATCTACAGCTGCATATTTAATGGTATGTTCATAGAAAGAAAGATGCTTTGAATCTGTAAGTGAAATACCTCTGATATTGCATTAAAAAATAAGAAAAATAATTAAACATTCCCAGTCCTTTTTTTTTTAGATATTCAGGAAAACGGAGAAGAAACCAGTAATTTCCAAAAAGCAGAAAAGACCTATTAAAAAAAAAAAAAAAGAAAGAAAAACAAAAAAAGATTATGCAAGCTCTCTCTATGAAAGATGAAAAATAAAACTCCCTTATGACACTGAAACAGCGAGACGGTGATGACAATTCTCTTTGTCTCGTGTAGGCTAACCTCCAAGCAAGTTCAGTTTTCAAAGACAGGCATAATTCCCACTGAATGCAAAAGAGAGACAAGCTCAGTAGCTGAATATTAAGGAAAAATAGCTGATCTTTTTTTTCCACTACAGAAATTGGAAATCTCACAGAGGCAATGCAAGAGCAGCGTTGTACATTTGACTTCACCCAACTTTCATACCATGAAGGTGTACAAGGCATACCCATAGCCACAGTTTTCATTCTGAACTTTTTATCAGATTAAATAATAAATAGAGCAAAGATATATACTGATTTCATTTAATTAACAGGCATTAAGCAACAGTAGATGATTGTAAAATTTTGTACTATTCTAAGAATACTGATTTTCATCAGGAATACTGATTTTCCTGTAACACCAGACTAATAAAACGCTCTTTATTTTCTACAACTTAATTTTAAGTTGCAAACTTACATGGAGCTTCAGGAATAGTTTACATTCAGCTACAACGATTTTGTCGAAACGCTTACTGTTGCTTACCCCCAATGTTCTGCATAATGCGACCACTATTTTGTTTATGATATTCCTTCTCAGATAAATCACTCCCTTACCCGTCAGTAATAACCACTCTGAACACTGAGCCCCCAATAGCAAAATCTCCCAGCAGCTTCATGCTGTGAGATAGCTCATCGTGCTTTGACACGAAGTTTACGGGCACCTCTTTCTCAAACGCAACTGATGGATGACACGAGTCCAACAGAGAAATACAAAGCTTCGGCAATATCGCTCTCTTTTTCAGCCTCTCGAGCAGTGGAAAAGGTTCCTGCATCGCTGTGATAAAACTGTTAGGATGGTTAAAAAACAAACAAACAAACAAACAATTTTTGGTTTTCTGTCGAGGGGAAGCAGGAGATGAGGTCTGCGTGGTGCCACCACACGAGGGAGCCATCTCCTCAAAAATTCCCACGTTCAGAGGCGTTGAAACCAAAGCAAGAACACCCCTGCGGGTCCTGGGGGACTCCGGGTGGGACAGCCGCTGGTCCAGGGCGAGCATCACAAACCCCAAATCAACCCAGTCAAGCCTTCAGGAAAGCCATGGAGAGATGAAATCCCCGGACAGGGAGACAAAAGCTCTTTTTTTTTTTTTTTGTACTATTCTCATTTAATACAAGTGAATGCAGAGAAAGCTTGTAGTAATAATAATAACAGTGAAGTGCCCTATTTCTGCCCCAAAAAGCAAGCTCAAGACAATAATAGCAGTGATCAAATTCTCAGGCAATGTACAGCAAAGAGTAAGACAAATCTGACGGGGAATCTGAGATGAGAGGCACACAACTTTTACATTTTGCCCCATAAATTGTGTGTCCACAGCTGCTGTCGCCCCAGCGAGGCATCTGGCCGGCAGCTTTCCTTCACCTTCGCCTCCCACCGCTGCCCGGCCTCCGGCATCTCTGGCAGCTTCAGCGCTGCCCTCGCTGCATTTTTAACTTTATTTTTTTAAGCACTCATACAGAAGTGCACGAACCACACAGCCTAAATGTCTCCCACCACCCTATTACCGACATAATTCAATACCAAGTAGGTGCTGAAGCGGGCAAGGTGATTTCTCACTCCAAATCGCACAAAGCTTGTATGCACATAGAAACATCTAAAATATTTAAATCACAAATTGAAATGATTCAAATTGAGCTTGCTTTGGTATCTTAATCCTCCCCCCGCTGCTGCTGTCATATGCACTGAATGTGACTGGGTTCCTGCAGAGAAGGTGTAATTACAGACGCGATCATACCCTGTGCAGAGAAGGGAGCTGGATGAAGTTCGCACAGCCTTAAATCCGGTCCTTCCTGCTGTCGAATGCTTAATTTGAAACCTAAATAACGGTGCTCTCCTGCAATCCGGTTCTGTTTCCATTGCAGAAGACCCCAACTTCTGAACGCCCGTCCACCGCTGCCACCGCGCAGAGGACTACCCTTCGGCAAGACTCGCGGAAAGAAAAGGTTGTTACCAGCACTCAACCTGGGCAAGTCCCGATGGACAGAGAGGCAGCACCTCCCCAGTTTGTGGGCATCCCCTTTCCAAACGTCGGAGCCCTGAGCCCAGAAGAGCAAGACCCAGGAAGCAGAGCGAACCCCCCGCAATGGAAGGCGCTGCCGTGGCCCGTCCTGGTTTGACTCAGAGGAATTGCAGCAGGTTGTAGAGGGGAAGCACTTTGGAAAAGAAAATAATCATGCAGTAAACGCCTAATTTGTCAAGAGTCTTCTTGAAATATTAAAAGGCAAGGACGTTTTTCCTACCTTATACTACTTTATAGCAGCCTCACCTAACTTTTTACATGTTTTGCAAACTTTGAGTATAACAATTAGCTTAAAGAAGGTGTCTTCACACGGTAAGCCAAAATATTAGGGAACGCTATTATATATCTGTCCTCGCTCTCTCACCGCTTGTAAGGCCATATGATCCAAAAGCTTAAAGACAAAACTTCTGAGACACAACTTCCACCTACACGGAATTCAGCTGCTCCCTTATTTAAATCTGTGTACACAAACGCGTATCGTGTAGCAGGAGGGTGGCAGAACGGTGAAGCACCACACTCTTCTACCCACTAATTACCATTAAATGGGAAAAGATTTGACAGTACACTGTGTACTTTGCAGAAGAGGTCTCATTTTCTTTCTTTACTTTTATTAACTAACTCGGTCTATAATTAAAAGAACAGCTTGAATCTTTGCGATAAAGCCACACGACTGCTTTACTCTTCACTTTTTCGCTGATGCGCTGCATGCGTTGTGCCGTGCATGAGCATACTGTTACATTTTTCTAATTAATAGAGAATGAAAGAGCATTTCAGCTGGGTTCAGCAGCGAGAAATCCTGCACTCCTCCTCTGTCTTATCTACAAATCTCGTGCTGTGGCCTTCCCCCAGTACGCGCACGGCGAGGAGACTTGGCAACGGGACTTTGGTACCTCCGGGCGGAGCTCAGGCAAAGCCAAGGATGCCTTCACGGGAGCAGTGCTGCGGGTCTCCAGACATTTAGGTGTTTATGTGAATTAGTCTCGTGAAGTCAGCACTTGCATAAGCATGAAGTAATGGAAAGCAAAGCTTTCCTGAGATCAGCTAGGCTCCTTTCCTCCCCACACACAGACATTTAATTACAGTGGTTGGATCAAGCTGTCAGTGCCTCGTGCTCTTTTTCTCCCCCTACGATACGGAAAAAGTAAAGACTTGACAAAGAAACATCCTCTTGGTTTGCTAACAGAGATATTTTTCATTTTTCTAAATTAGCCATTAAATACGTTGTCCTCCTCTCATCAATCTCTGCCTCTCACGTTAGACTCTCGGTCTCGGGGTGCAAGGTGAGCTCTGCAGGAAGCTTTCATAACGCTGCCCATCCTTGACCACACGGTGTGGGAGAGGATGCGGCTCACACCGTCACACTGAATTCCTGTGGTTTCATCCTGAGTAAGAGTTATTTGCAAACTCTTCCTTGGATGCAAACCGGGAACCGAGCAGGTTTGTATGTGCCTGTAGGTATGTACATATGCATACAAATCACATGCTGTATTTTGCCTTCCTTTAATCTTCACCTCTGTCTGTGAATTCAGCATGTGCTCTCAGGACGGGACTACCAGAGGGAGGATGGGCGTGCTGAAGTCCCGGCAATGCAATGGGCATCATCACATTCCCATTGTAGGCAACACATCGTAAATCGGAATTTCATAAACTGATGACAAACTGCCATCGCTACCTGAAAACGCCTTCCAAAAGCAAGAGTGGAATGAATGAGCAAAGAAGCCGTCTCTAATTCATGCACTTATATACTGTCAAAAATGATGTAGTTGACGCTTCCATTCATCTAAATTTGCCTGGCAATAAGTCAGGTTGCCCACAGAATTTTCTATTAACAATTGCACACGCACGGCTGCAATTACGGCTTTGCCCACACTGTTCACCTCGTCCTGGATAGTGCCAACAGAACTCTCTGTGTATATACATAAACATCCATTTTCATGCACAGAATTAAATTTCGTCACTTTATCCTGCAATCACTACTAAGAATAAATGTTTAGGGTCACCTAATCTGCTCTCCTGTCTCACGTACTTTGGTACCTCTTTTTGCTTCAGGAAAAATGAAAGTAGGTCTAACGGACCTCACGGACAGGAATTCTTTCTTAATTTCATCCTAATACTCCTGGAGTCCTCCTGCTCTCCCACACCGACTGGGCAAGTATTTCTCTAAATACTTGCTTAGCGTAAGGCCTACAAATTCATATCCAACACCTACGAATAGGAAGCCAATGTTGGAGAACTCTCAGATAATTGAGAAATACCAATGATATTTGTATTTCAAGACAAGACCAGTGATGTAGATACTTAACTACCAATTAAACATTTCCAGAAATTTCATGTACGCGTTTGTCCAGGATTCACATTTGTCTAGGAGCTAAAAATAAATGGATTCGTTGACGTTCATGTATAATGACTGCTTGAGTAAACAGAATTTCAGATGTGTAACTTCTCAATTTTGCAGAGACAGTCCCAAAAGCATCGCCTGGCACAGTTTACATAGATTTACCATTTATCTATCGGAAACAAAAATTACATTTTGAAAAATAAGTAGAAAGAAAACAAAAAAGTAGCCCATCCTAAAGGAAAGGTAATTACAAACATCATTTCATTGTTCCATTTTTTAATAAAATGTAAGGATTGTGATTGCAGCAGATTCTCCACAGTATTTGGAGAAGCATCATTTATCTTCAGGTCAAGTGGCTTTTTACATCTCTGAAGAGACCACACCAAGAGAAAAAAAACCCTAGGAGTGAAACATCATCATTCATGGTCAAGAACATAAATGTCTAGATACCTAAAATGTTCTTTTAAATGATTTATTCTTCACCTACTACTGTGGTTGCCAGGTCTTCCTTCTCTTTAGGAAAGTTTACCTTCTACATCGGCAATTAATTTGGCCTTGTCTTCATCCACAGCAAAAAGAAAACAAACTAACAGTGACAAAAATATTTCCTGATCCAAAATTAATGTCTTTACCCTGAAAAGAAAGTAAATATCGGTTTGCACCAGAAGCCACTGCAGGGTGGACGTGAGCAAGCCCAGTCTGACCAGGAGAGACTCAGTGCCCCGACGCAATGCGGTGACTTGCACAAAGACAAATGTCATGCAGATAAACACTAATTATGGTTATATTGGACTTTAAGGGAAAGTGTTCAGCACAATCACTGCACTGCTGCAGCTCAGATTAAAAGTTGTTTCTCTTAAACAACTAATTCTACTACTTCCAAAGATGACCTTTTTGGAGAATATTTTTATTTTATTTTTTTTATTAATTGCTGTCTGAATAGCCTGCTTAGCAAATAAAAGGCGAACAACTCTTCCCTCTCCCTATAACAATTAGCAGAGATGATAAAGCTCAAATTTCTAACTTAGTTAATTTAGCATGTCAAAAACCAATCTTTCCCTGGTAATTTCAATACGCTGAATGTCACAGAAAGGCCAAGTGACAGATTGCTGCATTTCAGTCAGAACATTCATCCTACTAAAAATGTAATCACTGATGTTCAGATTTCATTTGACTATGCACTGTACAATATTTGGCTTGTTGGGAGCCTTTGGCATCTTCTTTTCCCCTCTCTTATACAACAAAAAAAAAAAAGAATTAATGTTGCATACCGAGTTCCAACATAATTTTTGAGAATTACATGGACAGGTAAGCCTAAACCATGATGCTTTAATTTCATTCTGGCTTCGGATTTGACAACGATTAATACCGAGTTCAGTATTATTACTGAGTAATACCGAGTTCAGATTCAATAACGTTGGTGAGAACTGGAAATATGCTTCCAGTTCATACTCAGGAGACTACAAAGTCCATCAAAAATAAATTAAAACCCTTTACCCATCATTATCATGCCCCGCGTTTAATCACATTCCTACAACTGCCTGAACTTCATTATTGCAGGATGAATAGGCTCCAGTTGTAAGCTGAATTTCAGGGCTCTGTCATCTTTATTGTGCCCCATCTTTCAGCAAGCTCTTCATGCATCTATTTGTTACAAATGATTTTGTTGTACAGGAAATGTATTTGTCTTCTTTTCCAAGAATGGTTTCATAACCTCGCTATGTTCCAAAGCTAAATAACACATATGGTTCGTGTTTAACAACCTCCATTTGGTGCTTCATATGTGTACTTTTCCTTTTTGCTTCCAAGTATGTGGCTGCAGAGCACTGAGGATCAGGCACCAGCGTGGGTGAACGCTCTCTGAATAGGCTTTCTTTTCAATTGTCAGACAGCGATTGACTGAAATCAGGGAAAAAATGATTATTCTGACAGCCTTTGATAAGTCATTGGCTCAAAAACTCTTTCTGTTCAAAGTCTCCTATGTCTATCAGATATTCAGTGAGGCATATGGCATCTGCTTGACGCGATACCCATTATTGATATGAAATGGTAACCTCTCTGTTCTTGAACAAGCCTCCCATCCTTCTGCCCGTGCTCTACGTTCTGTAACAAAGAGCCTCCTCCAACCGCTCCGTGCAAACAGGCCTGAGGTCGCCCTCGTCTGCCATGCCCGCTGATGTCTGCCATTTTAATTTGCACTTCAGGTGTGCGGAAAGTCTGATAAATAGTTGACTTTCACCCAAACTGAAGGCATTTCAGGTGAAGCTACTGTCAACGCGCAAGTGCCAGAAGTAGAAAAAGGAGCCACAACGGAGGGCGAAGAGTTACGACAGTGAGAACATAAGACGCGGTCTTTTATGCAACACCTTGCTCTAACTGTTCTTAATATTTACACTAAAATACAGGTCAGCTGAAATGACGGGCAGGAGATCAATCTTTCGATGAAGCGCTCATTGCATGTCAGAACCTGTACATGGGAAAGCGGTGCGGTCAAATTATCCCTCTTCAGGCTCTGCTTTACACTTATCTTTCCCAGTTTGCCTGCATGACCTGGCATACCTGCGCAACCTCACCAGAAAACTAATTAAGCCTTAAAATAAATCCTGGACGGAGCAGTATTAGACAGGACCACTTCCAGCCCCTAGACACCAATGTATGAAAAAGCATCGGAAACACGCGATTTTCATTACAGCCCTTGTTAATAGCCTAAGGAAGTGCCTCCTGCAAAGTATCAGATCATAAGTTGTAATGAGGATTTTAATTAATACTATCCCACTGCCAGGGAAAAATATTACATGTAAATCCAATAAATTATTTGCACTGGGGAATCGTGGCTGTTTGTTCACAGGCAGTGTCAACACAACTTGAAGACCAAAAACGCTGGTGTGTCTCAAACACGTCAGTTCCCCAAGAGTAAACGTGTACCTGCATCAAAATTTCGAGATACCTTCACAACCGGCTTCTGAATCCAGATCTCCTCAGGTATAGTCATTTTGACTCACCTTCACAATAAAAGGGTTCAAGGGGAAATAGAAAAAAGAAAAGAGTGGAGGAACTGCCATAACACCCTAAGATTCATGGAGAAAGGTTCCTAAATAGGTTATTTTACAAGACACGGCAGCTGTAAATGCGTATTAAGTTTTGTATCCTTTCTGGATGGGTGGAAAGAACTGCACCTCTAAGTAATATGAAAAACTTTAGTTCATTAAACAAACCTTAAGGGGAAGCGTAAATGAGAAGTGCTTTATATTCAGTGTCATCAATTCAGCTGAAAACATGTTTGTACCACTCCATGAAATGAATGCTTTTTATAGTGCCTTTCCTGCCAACGTTGCCTCATGAACATAATAAAATTAAACATGTAAAACCAACTCTGGGGCTGGCAGTTAGCAAATAAATTCCAGAGAAACAGCAATACACATTTCTAAACAAACAGCTCTTCAAATATGAGAAGAAAGAACAGGTAAACCGAGGAAAGCATAACGCAGAGGGTGCATTGAAAGTGCATATAAGGCAGAGGAAGGGGCAAGAGGCTCTTTAGCAGAAGCAGCAGCTTTCTCCCCACGTGTGAGCCCCTGCAAATAACCACTTTAGTCCCCGGGGTCGGTCTTTCCACGTGTATTTCCGAAGCCTCCTGCGTTACAGCGTTGGCAGCAACCCCGTAGCCCACAAAAGTGATTACTGCACAGATGTTTCTGCACCAGACCCACCGACGGAAGGCAGTTACCATGGAAGCACGCTCAACTGGAGCCCCCCCCAGTTTGGCTTCACACCACTGCTGCAGGAATGACCCTGATGGCCAGAGCAGGGACCCCTGTCCCAGGGGAACGCATGCAGGATCCCAGCGTGCGGGGAAAGCCACGGCCGAGGAAAGGGCTCAGCCCCTGCTGCTGCTGCCCATGGGTGTCTTGGCCATGGCGCAGGTGAGGACCCCGCTCTCCGCTGCTGAAGATGAGCAGCCACCCACCACGGCCAACAGAAATTCGGACATATTCTCCTCTTGCTGTTTTCTCTTCCTTAGCAAAAGAAAAAAGTCTAGGTTAAAAGAGGTGGTGGTTTAGTTTCGGGGTTCTCTGTGGGTGATTTTTGGCATATGAAAAGCCCACCCTCCCTCCATCCCCCTCCGCTCCACCAGCGAACCCTCCGAAGGCAGCAAAGCTGGAAGGACTCTCTCCCTGACTGCCACCCTTTCACATCAGTTGATCCCAAAACAGCTGAAAGGAGGAATATAAAGTACACAACAAAGATTTCCAAAGTTATGCCGCAGTCATCAAATACCAGAAGCGTTTGGAAACCACTCTTGTGGCCCCGAGTAGGAGCAAACCTCTCCAAATAAGGAAGCATTTCTCCTTCAACATGCAGAAATTGGCAGCTCCCCTCCCGGAGTTTATGTAAGATTTCTCAAACAGATTAGCCAACAAACAAATGTCAAATAGCCTCTTTTCTGGCGTCGGAGCGAAATCAGCAGGCTTTCATCTGCAGAAACGGATTCTGATAAGATTTCAAGTTGGGACGCAAGTTTCCATGTTGCCGCGATGGAGTTTAAGGAAATTTCCAAATAGGTTATGAAGAGCAACCGAGGGTGAATTGATGAGGAATTGCCACACTGAAGCGCCCCCTCTCACATCCCCATAAGGGTAATGCGCATTTACAGAAAAATGCGGGTTCGGCATAAAAGTACAGCAGCACTACGTTAAATAGCAATAGGATCAAAAGCACCACGGCACGACATATACGAAACACTAATGGAAAAAAAGTTAATATGAAGACCAAATGTTCCAGAGGGGTCCAATAATGCTGTGGTTTTAATACTTAGCTACACCTATTTCTCTCAGAAGATTGGCTAAGTAAACGCAGCTTCGCTTTCCAGTAAAAGGCTGCAGGACAGCTATTGAAAAGTTTTTGGAGAAAGGATCTCAAAACCAGGCTATCCTGGGTGCTGGTTAACCAAGAGATGAGATGGCAAGTGCTTAGCAATGATCTTTCCCGATTTTTTTAACCTCCACCAGCCTCCCACAGAGAATGACAAGGAGTTATTACCTGCTGACAATGAGCTCTTTCTTCTGCTTCTTGTCCCATTAGGCCCTGATCTTTGATGCTTCTGCACAGAAGTTACTTTGAATATCTAAATACCTAAAAGATGTGATTGTGTGCACAAAAGCCTCTTCATAGCGGTGAGGATTTGGGGCTACTGAATATAAAATCTCAGAAGAAGGGATCCGGCTTGTTTTGCCTGAGAAGCGCTCAGCCCTTCGGAGCTCAGAGTGGTGGTGGCACTGAAAAATACAGTTTCGGTTATTTATTAAACTGTCTATAAGAATTAGTGATGTTTATATATGCAGGCACTTACGCTTACTTTCTGAAATAAATAAGCAACAGATCACTGATATAGTCCAACAAAAAAGACAGCAATTCCTTCCTTTGAGGCAAAATCCAATTTTGTAGGATTTGAAACCTCACGGCACACCTATCGCTTTTTCTTTCAATATACAGAGCAAGGAACTCAGAGGCCGGGATGGCATCCGTTTCACTGACAAACCTCAATCCTAACAAGATATTCACCTGCAGACAGCAAAGAAAAAAGGTACCAAAGATAATCAGGTGTTTGGAGGCACTGAATACAACGGGCTTTGACCCCTGTCCACCGAAGAAAGTCAAGATGGTCATTTACCAGCGTTTAAAGGGCCTAAACACAGAGCAGCAAAATATCAAGGATAGGTTTAACTCTGCTTTTTCCACTTAAAAGCTTTTCCCGCGCCATGGATAAAGGCAAACAGGGAGCTGATGGCAAAAGAGGGCATAGCAAAGTACTCCTGGGAAGACGCATGAAAACGTGGTTTTTCTTATACTGTTCTCTGCGAACTCCACTCTGGTTTGATCATCCCTTCCACCCGCATGATGTCAGTCCCAAGTTCTTTTATGTGGGCAATTAATAACTCTTATCCATTGCTTGATTTATCTCTCTTTAACATGTGTAGATCACATGGAGATGAACTGTGTGAATTATTACCCTGTGGAGCCAAGCGAAGAATTTTGTTTTTACTGCCCTGAAGTTCCTATTTCCTAACTTGAATGAATAAGAAATACCATATATATATATTTCAAGAGGGACAGAAGAAACTTCCTTGCCTAAACACATGCTTTTCTCTTGATTTATTATTCAGATTTATAAATATACTCTCTCCAGTGTTTGAGTTACACATTTTTTCTCTGTTAAAAAACAAGGATTAGCTCTGAACCACAATGCCTTGATTGAAGCTTAATTTTTCTGAGCACCATTTTCTTCCTTGCTTTTCTGCCTCCTGCAAATCAGAGGTTACGTGACTAAGTTCTTCCTGCTGCCACAAACTGATTTTTGGAACACAAGATTTCTCTTGTTTGGTTCATGCATAGAATACCATAAAATCCAATCATACTGCCTGCATTGGCTAAATCTTTGTTTAAAACTAACTATGGAGGCTCAGCATGCCCTTTTCCTCCAGAGCACGCTGGAGACGGCTCTGAGGGAGGCAAAAAACGACAGGATTCCTCCAAGGACATTTCTAAATTGTCCCCAGAAAAGGGGCAATGAGCAGACTGGGACTTCAACAGTTCAGAATTCTGCCTTTCGGTTATATCTTACGAAAAATAAGTTCTCATCCCATATAGCACAAACAACGATTACATGGCATGGAGGCGTTTTCAGGGCAAAGGTGCCTCTCCCGTACGACTGGCGAAGGTAAACGTGAGAAACAATCGCTGATACCTTTTTGCGCGCACGACCCTGGAGCTTCACCTTTGCCTTCAAGTCCAGGGACAGCTGATTACACCGGCCCGATGCCAAGGAGATCCCAGCAGTATTTCTCCTCACGTGGCTGTGGCAAGTACGTTGACTCTAGTTTATTAATTAAAAGCCATTGATGAACATGAACTACAAAACGAAGGTTTCTCTAGCTCTACTTCCAAAATGGAGTCAGGCATCACAAGTTCAAATGAAAATACAAGAATGGAAGTTTTACATTAATTTTATCAATGTTATTCTCTATCTAGACTACCGCAGCTGTAGCCAGCAGCAGTTTCATTCAGATTTGTAGCCACAAGGCATTACTGTTTCGGAGTCACTCTGACATCTTCAGAAATTGTCATTGTCATTTACTCAGATAAAACTGAGAATATCACAACAGCAAGCCCCCGGGCTCTCTGAAAAGATATTATTTTGGTTTTAAGTCAAAGGAGTGGCAGTTGGTCTGTCCATGAGGGTCAGCGTTGTCAATACTAGGATGAACTCATCTTCCCAGACCTGCGCGAAGCCAAAGCCATCCTTGCTAGAAATTCTTTATCGTTCCAGGCCAACTCTGCTCTCGGCAGAACTTGTACGTGGTTTAAAAGCCCAAAGCGTTGAGACTAATGCCCGAGTATGGTTTGCATAGATTTAAGAAAGGTACCAAATCCGAACTCACGCCTGAAGGAGCCTGTCGTTCTTGAAGGAAATGCGCTCAAGTTATTAATTACACTGAGTTAGATAACCCTCCTTTGGTTGCCAAAGCTGGTCTGTTAGAGGGCAGAAGGCAACAGCTTTTGAAAAACGCTCCATGTTGAAGAGAATCTGTTCCCTCTGGAGAGAGGGCCGTCTAGTCCATTAGATATAAAGATATATTTTCATTGCAGTCAACATTTAGCCTTTCTCAGACTTCATTCTCCACCTCGTCAAACTGACCTGCAATGATTAATAAGTGGTAAAAAAAAAAATTGGAACAAAGAATAAAAGTATACTCAAGCCCATATGTAAAATTAGAGATGGTGCTTGTGGCTGTAAACTGAGAAATGAATCCCAGCTTATAGAAAAGCCTGTGTGAAGTTTAATATTTCAATTACAGTTTCACAGGAGCAGAAACAGTCAATTGAACGTATGCCACAGTGCCTTTCTGTTACGGACGCAGCTTCCAACATGAACCCCATACACAAATTGTGCAATTACAGCCCATTCAGCAAACAGGGTTTTCTTTGTGATAATTTCGGTACCAACATACTGTTCAAGGAGACGGTTTGATGTTTCCCACAGATCTTTCTTTAAGACAATGCTGAGCAACACAGTAATTAACAAAGTATTAGCAAAAAACAAAATAGAAACTATGCTACCCAAAGGTACATAGCAGGTAAAGCTCTTCTGTGCTACAATAATCTTGTGGCTCTACGAGCTAGAGGGTAGTACAAACAGAATGATCCCCATAAACTGAAGAACTGGATAGAGATTAATTAAATCAGAAACAATAACGACATATTAAAAAGATTTCTCAAAAGAGTAAATCAAATCACAAATACATTATTACGGAACCTGGGGTCAGCAATAATATTATTGGAAAGGATCTTTGTATTAGTTTCTCCTTGATTATTATCTAGGCAACCATACAGTTCACATCACCGAAGTGTCTGAGTAGCTCCCAGCTGCTCGTAGATCCATCCTTCCTGATGCCCTTACGCAACAGGGAGAGTAGCATTTGCTCTTCACAGGTGGGAATCAGTCAAATGAAGGGTTAAATCACTTGTCCAAAGTTACAGAGGATCCTGAGAGAGTAGGAAATTCAGGAATGAAACAGCTCTCCTGCATCCTATTTAGGCAAAGCGCCTGCCAGTGTAAATAAACCTTGTAAAATTAGCTTTGCCGAATTGGTCTGTTTCCTGAGTTCATGTCTCTCTGTGCTTCCCCACGCTCAGTTATTCACTTGCGATGACCTTCTCACCCAGTTGAGTTGGCCCAGGGGCCAAGAAAAAAATGGCCTAAAAGCCTTACCCTCCCCACAAGCAGTAATGCCCTGACTAAATTGTTTTGGTACCTTCTCTGATATTCACCTGACATGTTTTATCGTAGTCATTTTCATGACTAAAACCACCTTACCTTCTCAGCATAAAAAAAATCATTTGTCAAGGATTAAAAGCACACAATACCCTATTAAAAAAAAAAAAAAAAAAAAAAAAAAAAACAACACAAAACCAGAATCCTTCCTAAGCAACAGCAGATCAATGGCTAAGACAGGTACATATCATCAGAACGTCTTAGCTTGAAGTGTTAATTTTGTTTTCAAGTGAAATTCCTGAAAGACTTTCTGACATTCACAGTGAAAAGATCCCAAGTCAAGACTTTGCTCAGCAATTTCATGCAGCTTGTTTTGTTGCGTCAGTTGTTTGTTCAGTATTTATTCCCAGGTTTTGTTTTCATTTCACCTCCGTACCCACTCCGCTGCCCCCGTTTATCACGTGGGTTTCTACGCGCTTATAACTCTCCGAGCTTCCTTTCAAGTCGCTTGGAAATAAAAAAAAATCACAGTATGAATTCATGAAAATATGCATGAATAAGTCATTTCCTGCTTTAAATACGCCTCTGAGTAAATGATCCAGAGACTTTTCAAGAACCATTTACATAACAGTCGCTGATACAGTCTTCAAATTTTCATGTCAATCTCAAAATGGCATTTTAAATCACCCCATTTTCCTAAATGAGGTGAGCGAATTTTAAGAGCAGATTTTCCAACTTCTAGAGCTCTTCTTTCAGTTACAACTCTTTAAATGTTGAATTCCCCTCTTCTTTCTTCATTAGGGGTAGTGCAGAAATGTCAGAAATGCTCTATATGTATAACCTATAATCCAAATGCAGTAGGGGAGATACTGCAAATAGTACATTTTCTTTTACAACTACAAATGCCATCAATTTCAGCAACTGTCAATCCCACTTCACAGTCTGCAGTTTGAAAATAAAATTTGGAGGCTTTGCTACATGTGAATAACCATCTACTGCAGTACTACTGGGAAGACACCTATGAATCACAAGATGCTCAACAAGTTACAAATAAATGTAGGTAATTTCCAGACGTAATTCATAGACAAGTAAATAAGAGAGAGGAATTTGCCTTCCACGTGGATTTCTGAAGTACTGTAGGAACACCTATGTTTCCTTGGGCTCAGAAGCCAAGAACAGGCTCAAAGGCGAATCCCTCCCTCAAATCTTGCCGGAGCGGGAATAGCAGTAACGAAGGTCAAACACCACTAACTGGCATCCGGAGAAGCTTCTGGATACAGTTCCTGTAACAGTGTGATTGCTCCAAAGACGCCAAGGGATGCATGCTAAATCATACAGTGGATCATCAAGGGGTCACACGCTCCATGTGCTGGCTCCTCACAGGGTGCTACTGGACACTACTGAAAAGTTTTTCTTTGCCTCGGGGTGGTACAGGGCTGTGCTGAAGAACTTCGCATTCCCTTTGATTACCCAGATGGAGTCAAGGACTTCTGCTTCCAGCCTGAGAACAGAAAGCCAGTGTTCAGATGAGGTTCTCTTGAAATGTCTTTGCGCTCAAAGGTCTTGGAGCACAAAAGAAAGGGCAGAGACAGAGATTGTGATCTCTGGCACCGCGAGAATCTCTTTGGAGACCAGTTTCTACAGCTGCAACAGTCCTGCTTTTTTTCTTTTTGCTGAGCCAGGAGTTCAGGAGACGGAGGGATAAAAGAGCACGTCCATAGCAGTTGGCACTTTTGTTTGATTGACCTAAAAGAACTCATGGATTGGGAGACATAAATTCCCAAAGATACTGCCACATTTCTTTTTTTGGCTTTGAGTCTGAATGCCAAAAAAATAGGACAGTTGACTTTCATGTGCCCTACTCCCAGTCAGCAGTTGTGACCCTGGGAGACGAAAACCCACAGAATAGCCTATTCTTCAAGTTCACTGAAGAGGTCACAGCCTTGTAGGTGTTGAATCCAGAAATACAACGTGATTTAAAACAGAGCTAAAGGAGAAGACAAAGCAACGGGGGGAAGGGAAGTTGCCAGAAGGCTGACTCCAGGCTGATGCATAAAAAGAACAAGAAAAAGGCAAAGGCACATCCATAACAATATTAAAAGGGAATCTGCAAGGAGTCAGAGGGTGAGGACCTGTGACCCTATCCTCACACAGCTGAGCATGAGCACTGGGTCACCTAAGCGTTTGAAAGGACCTGAGAAGGAGAGGCGCAATCCATCATTTTTATTACCGGCTACACCACGCACAGGCAAGGGGAGGAGGTCAGAGTCACCCCCGTGCTGGGCGATACCGTTAGGATTTCTCAGAAATCCTTCATGCAGAAGGCTTAGCAAATGGACGGCACTGCCAGAGGAGAGGAAATTAAGAAAGACGATGTCAAAATTAGAAAAAGGGGTAACCAGTGGAAAAGCCAGCAAAAATCAGAGGGGAAATAGCTTCTGGGTTTTGTTACAGTAATCTCAGAAGTGCGTCTTTCTGGTAGAAGTCACGATTTTATCAAATTTCAACAGGTAGTGGTGCCAACTCTGTTGCACAATAAACACTGGAGAAGAGGGTTTAGAGAACAAGTCAGTCATAACTACATGACACGTTAGCAATGCATGTTTCTTAGAGTGAGAACAAACAGTATAATTCAACTTCTAATGAAGTCAAACAACCCAAAAAGTAAAAGAGCGAAAGGAAACACTCTCTCTCTCTCTCCCATCACAAAACACATTAGCAAAATGGAGTGTTCATGATTAATTCACATTCCTTTCCGATCGTCTATCTTGCTAAAGCAGCATAAAATTCAACTCATTGTTTCTTCTCTCTGAAGATATAGGAGACATGACATCATGGCATCTCATGTAACAGTCAAACCAGAAAGCACAGCTGAGAGGTTTTGAGGTTTCCTAGCAAACATCAGGATGTCTGCAGCAATTTTACCTATTTGGTGAGAACTTCAAACTGTCTCCACAAGGAAAGGATTTATTAGACACTCGGCAAAAAGAGCACAGCATTTTCTGCCCCCGCTGAGTGTTGATGGACAGAAAATTCTACAACATCATATTCTTTTAGGACTCGAGGCTCCTAAATTAGGCCATAAAAATGCAGAGAGTGGAGATCTTTACAACTACAGAGAGACTCAGGGATACACGGAGATGGAGTCCTTTGCTGGATAGAGAGATAATTAGAAGTTAGTGACAATTTGTACTATATACACGGAGAGAAAAGGTTTTTCTTTTATGAAGAAGAAAGCTAAAACGCTTCAAGTATAGTATACTTCTTCACAAGAGCGAGCTTTTTGAAGCTGTTTCAATTAAGCCGAGCAAACTCTTCAAAATCTTTCAGATTGTTCCAGATCTCACCTGACTCGGTTCTACATTTTCGTGCAAGGAAAAGTTATTTTACTTTGAAAATCTGCATAATTAAAAACGGTACTGTCTTCTGATTGATAAAGTTTCAAGTGACAGCTTTGCAGCAAGCTGCCTCCCACACAGAAGCAATTTGTAAAAGCCTTTCAGAGTTTTATGTAACTGAAAAATCCGAGTTGCTTTCATCCAGGTCTTTCTTTCCAGCACCAGTTTAGATGTGACTGCAAGGAACTGCAACAAATAGATGCTTGACTATGAGATTCATTCAGATACCGATAATTCTGCCTAATTATGAGGCGCCAAAGGACAGCAAAGGCTTTTTCTTGCTCCTATTTTGTATTTGGCAAATTTTGAAGCAATTTGATATTTAAAGCCCAATTTAACCCTAATTTTTCAAACAAACCTGGGCACACGACCCACATTTGGTATCAGCTCGAATGGGCTTGTGAGTCCCACGAGAGCAAACCCTAAAGGAACTCAGGCAAGAAGAAAGAAAAGATCACATTCACTCTTTCACTGGGTTTGGGTGAATACGAATCTGTATTTGCTTTCTATTTTCAGTCATGCAGTACATTTAACACTAGAGGGAGTACAGAAGAAAGTTGACAAAAGCGGAGTATGATCAAAATTTGAACATAAGGTGTAAAGGTTTCGTCTGACTCCATGCAGCTCCAAAATTCTCAGAAGGTCTTGAAAGCTGGTAGGGCTAGTACAGTCACCCAGGCTAGATAAAAGTTTCCTGATGCCCTATAAGAATTCGAGCTCTCAGAAAATAATCTAAAACCCAAATTAAAAACCTGGAGGTAGGTATCTGCCTTCCCAAGCACATCTTTAGCTTTTAAAATAAAGCACAAGTAATGCACTTTGCACAGCAAAAAACCTGAAAGCAACGCAGCTGGACCAGTTTGCCCAATATAACTCAGCAAAACACAGTTTTACTAAAAGAAAACACACTTAGTGGGGGTTTTGTTTGTTTTTTTATAAACTGACCTAGTTCTTATAACCAAATAATCGTGGTATTTACAGAGCAGCCACTGTAATGTTACACAAATGTAGTAGAAACTGAGTGAAAACATTAACTAGAGTGTCTGTATTGAAAGAAAAGAGAAAAAGGTGTTAAAAAGAACAAAATATGAAGAAAAATTAAAGACATTTTTATTTTAGTGCTGTTAGATATGGCTAGTAAATTATTTTAATGCTTTAAAATTATAGTCAGCTATTTCCTACAGTTCAAAATAAGTACATCTCCAATCACCACGAACATGAATTTTCATTTACTTTGTATTTTGATTGTTCAACAGAAAAAGGCTAAAATCAGTAAAAGATAAAACATACTTTAGATGAGACTATGAAGACTAAAAGAAGAAGAGCTGCCAATATGTAATATCTGGCTTTATACTTTTCCTTTCCTTTGTGATAAAGTACCAAACCCAAAATGTCATGCAATCTCCAAAAAGGACGAAAAGCCAAATAACAACAGAAGCGTTAAGAAACGACAGGTCTACAAATCATCTAATACTGAAGCAAATCCACAGGACAAAGTTTCTGACCACCTAAAATCAAATTCTAGTAATTTCCAGTTTTGGTACAGAACCGAGAAATCAGAGACTCAAAGAATAACCTCATCTATAAGACTTCCACAGGTCTCTGGTCCAAACACCTGCTCCAAACAGAGCCAACTTCAAAGCCAGATCAAGTCACTCGAGGCCTCATCCCCTTCCTCACTTCCCAGAGCATTTTAAATGTTTTAAATACTATTATCCTGAGGTCACTGCAGCCAGAGCTGCCACTGATCTGCACCTCCCCAGCCAGCTCCTTCTCATTCTTCACTACCCCATCCAGCAGAGCACCTCCCCTGAGGAACTGCAGAGGGACTTTTTACAAGGGCATGTAGTGATAGGATGAGGGGGAATGGCTTCCAACTGGAAGAGGGGAGATTTAGATTAGATATTAGGAAGAAATTATTTAATGTGAGGGTGGTAAGGCACTGGAACAGGTTGCCCCGAGAAGCTGTGGCTGCCCCATCCCTGGAGGTGTTCAAGGCCAGGTTGGACAGGGCTGGGAGCAACCTGGGCTGGGGGGAGGTGGCCCTGCCCAGGGCAGGGGGGTGGAACTGGATGGTATTCAAGGTCCCTTCCAACTCTAACCATTCTATAATTCTATGATTCTATGAACTCATCCAGGGGGCACATCAATAAATTGTCCCTAACAGTCTCCAGACACCTCTTACATTGCTTCCACCCTAACTAGTTGTCCTTGTATGATGGTTTAAGTTCCCCACAGGAACTATGAGGCTTCCTCCAGCTGGTTGAAAAAACCTTGGTCCACTTCTACCTCTGCACCATATGCCTTCCATGCTGGGTCTTCCATCAGATTCTCCAATTCTCCTGTCCCCGACCCTCTCAGCCAGCTCAGCACGTGCTCCTCAGCCCAGCTCCCAGCATGAACTGCTCCTTTGAGCATAAACTCCCCTGCCCTCATCTCAAACTTCACTCTCTAAACATTTGAAATACCCCGTTAATACACGAAGTCACCACCAAAATGGAAGAAGACAGATCTGCTCCACATTGGTTTCCTGCCCTCAAGCGAAGAAGCCATCAGCCAGTTAGCGGTACCCCGTGCTTGCAAGTCTTTTTTGTTTCACACGGAAAATGACAGCAGCCGGAATGATGAGGTAAAAACAGCTCAAGACACCAAACCCAGCGTAGCCTTTGCCAGGCACATTTGAATGACGCGCTTTTTCTACAGTCAGTCGACTTTTCTCTTTTGTTCCATCTCCGTTGTGATCTTTCAGCATCCCAGTATTACTTAATTCAGGAGTTTGTCAGATAAAAGGGATTTTTTTTTTTTTTTTTTTAGAGGAGGTTTTCTTTTGTGAGTGATTTGGTTTTGCTGGGGAGTATTCTTACCAGCAAATTGATACTAATTGTTATATTATGCAAATCAGAGCTTTAAATACTTAGTTTAAGTATATTTTTTGCTAGTATCTTGCAAGTGGAACTTGTTTTTTTAACTTGCCCAGTAAAACAGGAAGACGCTACTCACCCTCTGTATCTTTGGACTATATAGACTCCAAATTCCCTTATAGGAGAGAGAGAGAAGGAGGAATTTGGACTCTCATCCTGTACAATTTTGCTGCAAACTTTGTTGTGTGTGACTGCTTCAGAGAGTGAATGTGGAAAAAGAAAATATTTGTATCGTAGTAATGGTCTCATCTATCTGTAGCACTTGACACCGCAGCTGCCAGCTGTAGGGATAAATATCACGTTGCAGATAGATTGTGTCTGCAAAGCAGCGAAAATGGAATGTTAATTTAGGCTCAGCCGTGCTAAAACCAGAGAGGGCTCCGAGCATGCTCGGGGTAAACAAGGTCTCCAGAAAAGCCTGTGCCTTGCTCCGAGCCAAGGGCTTCCTTCAAGTACTTTAAATCACTAATTTCTCTAACTAGCTTGGGTATTGAGTCTAACAGCTTAGGGAGAGAAGCACACATACAAATGGATGAAGAGAATCACTCTTAGAAAATCCATTTCACATTATTTTTCCACGTTTCCTCTTTCCTTTTGGAGTCCCCCTTCTTGCTGGCTTGTCCTTTATAGTTTCCCAGAATGTATTCCTTGTCTTCATCCACCCTCTTTATCTCCTCAGAGAGGAGGAGATGGAAGGAATGACCCATCCTCATTACCCAGCACTGCTCAACACTTACTTACTGCCTTCCTCTGCAGCCTCAGCCCTCCTCATTGCTCCACAGAGAGGGAAGGAGCAGGGTTCAGCTCGCAGCAACCCATGCCAATGCTGGGACCAGCATATCACGGCAGTGAAAATTGCACCAGGACCTTCTGGCACTCACCAGATATCCACAGAGAGCCGACCACTGGCAAGCTCAGCATCATCAGTGCCTGCCCACAACAGCACCCTGGCACACGCTTTCAGCATTGCCTCCCCCATGGATTGCCTGCTGGAGCCCAAAGATGACCTATTATTTTTCCACATAGCTTTCAAAGCCAAAGCTATGTTTGAAACCTTTTCCTGTTCTTCTAACCCAAATGAAGATATATCCCTTGTACCCAGCTGCCTGCCCTGGATAGACCAAGTATAGATAGACCTGTATCTACCACACTCAACAACCAGAACTCCATTGCTGTCTTCAAAGTGCGATACATCCAGCCCAGCACTGTTTTTCTTGGATTCACGCATGCAAGCAACTTTCTGTGGCTTAATGAACCAACTCGTATCACCCAAACCAAAGAAAGTCCCTGCGTGGGTTCTTGGCCAAACAGAAGGTAAAGCGCAGTAACTGGTTAAAATACAATAACATAATTAGTTATATAAGCCCTCAGAAGTCATAACAATTATTCCAAATTAAGCCAAAAATAAGACGGAAAAATACTTAACAATTCCAAAAAGAAACTCACTGTCAAAATGAACTACCGATGTCATCCTGACATCCAGCATCCAAGGGGAAAAAAAAATCAAAAAAAAGAGAAAGTGAGCTCAACCTTGGCATTTTAACTGCTTATGCTTCTCGACAGTTCTGAGCCATTGTGCTTTCTGTTCAAGGGGTCAGACTTTGCTCTCCCTGAATAGCATCTCCTATTGCACTTTCAGAGACAGAAGGCTGGACCAAGATGGACACTGGACCGTTCCAGTAGGTCATTTATTATGTTCTTATCTATTTTCAAAGACAAAACTAAAGCAACTGTTACTGAATATGCAGCCAGAGACAGCACTCATGTCGGGACAGGTTCCAGTACATTAAAGCAGACCATTACAGGAAAAAAAAATTGGTCTTCCCTTGCTGTTCTCCAGACTTTGCCACCGACCTACTGCACTTGCTTATGCAAACCCTCTCTTTCGTCTGTGATTTCATCAAGAGATATAAAACTGCCTTCTCAATGAGAAGCTCCCAGATGCTTTTCAAAACCTCGTCTTCATCAAACAAGCTTGCAAACTCGTTGACTTCATCCACCTGAGGTCAGGTGCTTAACTGAGATGCCCGTGTGGAAAGGCAACTTATTCTAGACGAAAGGAGCCAATTTCAATTTTTGGTAAGTTCTTAGAGTTTAAGGAGTAAATTAGGCTATATGGACCTCAGGAATTATTCATTTTGCCTTCACAGAAGAAGTCAGGACCAAAACCACTATGAACTTACGTTTTTCGTAAGTCCTCCAGGCTAGATGAGATGAATATGGTTAGGTTGTATAAAAGACTTGGTTGAGAAGGGCTCTGAAAAGCAGCGGGGTATGTGGGCACTACAGCACTGCAAGAAATGAGAAGAAATCTCCAAAGCACGAAAAATAAAGCACAAGCGGGAAAGGAGAGGAAGAAAGAGCATTGAAATGGGCAATGAGGATATGAGCAAGTCCTTAAAGGACTGTTGTGGTACAGTCCTTTCCACTATCTTTGCTGGTTTTAAATCACTTCTGTCAGGCCAAGTAATGAAAGAGACTTCGGTCTCAAGTTATAGACAGTGAATATCTTTGTTGCCAGTCAACTGTTACAGAACTTCAACTAAGCACGGCTAATTATCTAATACCTAGGCACTTTTTCTACTTCATAGTAATTTTCCATCCTATTAGTTTTTATATCAGAAGTCATGCAGAACTGACTCTATTTATCTTTTGCACACTGGTATAGTTAGAATTTCTTAAAATGCGGACCTGAATAAAATCTTAATATCCCCGTTAATTTGTCACCGATCTGAAAACTGAACTTGAAATAGTTTGCAGAGTCTCTTCCACACAGGTCTTTTGTTTTAATTGAACTTTTCTTTTTCCCACAGGAAAGCTAATTTAGTATGACTTGCCAGTAGTAAAATTGAAATTCTTTGGCTAATTAATTTTTGTACCTGAAACTGAATATAGCTGACATTTTTCCCCCCCAGTTTTTAATACCTCCCTCTCAAAAATTCAATCCTTGGCATATGAAACCGAAGGAGAGTTAGAAAAGTTTTCGGGAATTAGAAAACTTTACGGGAATTACAAGGTTTAACAGGGATTACTTTATAGGGATATAAAAGTTTTTCATCTCTACAGAGTCAGTAGCTAAAATACATGCAAAGTCTGGAGCCAGCGTGGGCTTCCGATACAGAAAAGTTGTGTGGTAAGACGGGAACCCGTGAACTTTTCAACCTCACTTCCACCCGTAAAAACCAGGAGACGCGTTAAAACTAATTTTCACAGGCAGAGACGGGATACACTGGTTGGATGGTTAGATAAATCCATAGAAGCTAAAAGGAACAACTTCTATGTAGCTACACCCTAAAGGGGTAAATTTCACCCCAGGGGTACCACTGGAGGTGAGCGTGATTTCAGGCGCCAGGACTGCTGCTGACCTTGGGCTTTTCTACGAAAAGGTTTGCACTGCGTTAGGCCTCTGTTATTTTCTTTAATCTACAACTTTCTATTTAAATACTGCCACGCCTTCAACACTCCAAAATCACCCAATCTTTCATGCCAACGCTTACAGATATTTCTAACCATTCTACATCTTTTAGTAAATGTTCCTCACTTTGGGTTTTTGCCTGGCAGATAGAATAATACCTCACTGACTTGTATTCGCCGATTGCAGAGTTAAGATCAACTCCAGTAACTGCAGCAAGACCTGTATATAAATTTAAGCCGCTTAAATTATGCGCACAAACGCCTCTGTGCAATGCCCAGAATATGTAAGAGGTCACATTTCGTGCCCAGGTGGGACACGGTACTTCTTCAGCGGCACAAGGGAGCAGGGCTGAAGGCCGTCTCCCACCACACGGGACTCCCCGGTGTGCGTCCAGCAGAATTTGCCTCCCCACCCTTGTTTCGCTTTCCTTAACACGCCGTGCAACGGTGATAGGTCACCAGCGCAACACCGGGAGGTGACATACCCCAGGGCAGAAGGTAACACACACAACGCTTCGCCATATCTCCAGCTGTGCCACGTCCCTCAGCAACGGATGCTGCCAATAAGCTGCAGAACAGTTGTTTTCTTTCTCATACACAGTTCTGGAAGCAGAAAAATCACTGGGGTTTTCTGTTCTCTTTCCCTTTTCCCTTGTACATCTTTCTACACCGCTGGAGATCTGGCTGAAAGCTTTCAAAGAATTAATTTGAGACTCTGGAAGAGACAAAGAAGCACCTGCCGAATGCGTGACGGCGACGATATGCTGTGCATTGGCTTGTTTCAGTCCTTCTTGATGGCTTTCTGACCAGTCCCGCCTTCATCCCGCAGGTCTTGGGAGTACTTGTGGAAAATTCGACACTGCAAAACGTGCACATTTAAACACTGCACTGGTCAGGCACCAAAGTCATTTGTGTACAATATCCACCAATTTGCAAGGATAAAAGTTTCAGCTGCGCGTTTAATGAATCGCGGCTACATATTTAAACCTTTCGAACCTTTGCCGATGAGGGCCAGCCCTCGGGACGGCGGCGATGCAGGTGGGCTGCCTCGGTTTCACAGGGCGAGACACAGAAACTCCTCCTGGAGACACTCATCGCTTTGGAGCAGAGCCTCCAGAGCCGCCTCTCCAAACCCGCCTGGGCGGCGACGAAACAAAGATACGACAGCAACACCCGTCACAGGCCCGCTTATCTTGAAACTCTAAATTAAAGAAAGGGCAAGTGTCTGGTGTGTCTGGGCTTGCAGTTGCTTCAGATATGCGGGGAAGTGTCAGCCCTGCGCTCGCACCGATCCGGTCTTGGCGAGCGATACAAGGTCGGAAGGAGAGAGCGGTCCTGTACGTGCCCAAACATCCATCACCCACAAAGCGCAGCTCTCCCCTTCATCTCACCCTCCTTTGAAGGCTTCTTTTCCCCGTCCCACAGCCCAGGTAGAGACCCCGACCCCTCCCAAGCATTCCCACAAACCAGCGCCGGTTCCCAGCAAACCAAGAGACTCCCCAAAGTCACTTTTTAAACTCATTTCCCGATTTGGGAGCTCTACTCGCGCATTTGAATATGTGCGTGGCAAACACACAAAGAACGATATTTATGCAACGCAGGACGTTTGACGCAGCAACAGAAAAAAATATGACTTCTTCAACTCTGCATTTTAAAATTATCTTTTCACACGTGCGTGTTTGAGGGGAAGAAATGCCCCGTTTTATAAGTGCGAGCTATATAGCAAACTACGCGCGCGGTGCCTCCTTGGTTGCGACTGTGAGCGTGCATTGCAAACAATAAAGCCCTTCATCAGCTCTACTTTCGCAGGAAACATTCCCCCATAAATTATCGTCTTTCTCAATCATTATGTCTCTAGCAGAAAACACCTTTCTCAATCTAAGTGGTATCATAAGTACAGCACTGCATGAAATAATTCAATTTACGCTTACTCAATTAATCTGAATTCACAATACATCAACGTCCTGGCCAAAAGACATCTTTCAAGACATGACACAAAAGACAAATATTTAATGAAAATGGGAAGGAAAAGTTTTTGGAGTTTTTTTTTTTCTAATTAATGGCCTCTCAAACACCAGGAGGACCTCGCAGGGACTGAGAGCTCACTCTGGTGCAGACACATCACAAAAACTGCGGCTGCTCTGCTGGATTCTGTTTTGAAAACAGACTTTTGGCAAAACATTAATATTTTTGGATTCTGCAGAATACAGAAGTATGTTTTTATGTTGCATACTGTAGGTCGTTTTACTGAAATCCAACGGTGCCTTTGTCTTAGAGGGAGATTTAGTTTTCAAGAGACATTCATCAAGCAGGACGTCATCTGTCAAACATAAATCAACTAACCTCTGCTGAGTAATTTTTTTTAATTACTTGAAAAGCAAAACCTTCAGAGGTATACCTGCGACTTTTTTGGTTTTTAATACGGGATGGTTTTGCTATTTATGTTTTTGTCTTGGTCAGAAGCTGTGGTTTGTACATGTGGGTTTGGACCTTACAAATAATCAGTAATAAACAGTGAGCTGCCCGTAATTCAAGGATAGCGCAGGATCCTGTCACTGCTGTGCCTGAGCAGTATTTTAAAAGGCAGCAGAGCCATACTTCTGTTATTTTCCAACCTGCAAGGGGAAGAAGTGACACCTAAGGCTACGTCTACATTATTTATACCACTTTGATAGATTAAATCTTTACCACAAGGATGAGCTTTTAAAACATGCCCGAAAATGTTTAAAGATTCCACAGGTGCTCTTCCTGAGTGCAAACAAAGGCTCCTCTTTGTAGTATGAAAACAAAATTAAAATGTAACAAAGTCCTGGGAGCTATAGTTTCTGCTTAAAACAAATCCTTGACTGGACATGTTGGATTTATTTATTTTTAACTAACGTATTCTTGGAACTCACCACAGTAATAGCTATATATATATATATATATGGAGGACAGTCATCTGTCCGTATACACATGTACGTATATGTATGTATATCTGTATGTACACATGTACATATATTTGAAAAAACTTTCAGTGGTCCAGTCAAACTATTTGCTCTGATATCTTTTTTCTCTCCACGTGACTAGTCCTTGAAGACACTAGATTCTAGAAATATTTGCTTTTTTAGCAGCATTCTCTGCACTTAATAAGAGCCACTGTAGGTAACAATAATAAAATGTGGAGATTGATAAAGACCTTCACTAACAATTAATTAATCCTGGTACATTTGGTTTAATTGTCACGTATGCAGAACGGTAGAAACACACTTCACACTCTTACCTGAACCTCTCTTGTCTAGAAAAGCACGGATGACAACTTCATTTTAGATCTCTCAGACCAATTATTGTGCCACTTTCAGTTTCACAGCCATACATGGTATTAGTAAAGACTCAACAGTATTACTATATGAAGAAAATAATTTAAAAACATTATAAAATACAACTCACAGCTGAATACACAGCACAGAGCTACCCAGGCAGCATTTTTTTTTAATTCCTTTATATATGTCTAAAAACTCTGTGCTTCCCCATATCCTTCATTTTGGAAGGAATTCAGTATTGAAGGAAAGGCTCCAGTGAAGGTATTCCTCCATAAAACTCCTCATCTAAATTATCATAGATGTCCCATGTCATTAGAGAACACAACAACACAACATGCCGCCTTCTGATTTAATGCCTTTTAAATTTTTTGTCAAATCATTAATGAATTACTTTTCTCTGACACTGTAAAACCATCTAGAGAAACCAAGTTTCTTGAAATATAGCTGGAAACAAAGTATATCAGTCCATTTGAAATTTCAGAACATTTCATTTGCTGTCAAAAACATGTAAAATAAGAAAAGAGATGTGGTGAGGTCCTTGTGTGGGACTGCGAAGCTAACAGATAGATGAACATGAATGTCCTTGAAATCTGATTTATTCAAATATATTTCTTAAGTATTGCTGACATTATTTGTACATGTGGGTATTTCAAAGTGCCAAAAATGGTTATGATTATCTTATAAATATGTAGAATAATTAGGAGGAGCTCAACGTGTGCCTTTTATGACCGTGGACTACAGCAAGCAATGCAGAATGCAACAATTCAGTAAAAACGTTCTGTATTGTAAACTTCTGTTGGCTCTTCAGAATATTAAATTTTCTAATTACCTTGAATATATCAAACATTCGTGCCATGGCTCTCACAGTCACATAAAGAATTAGGTAACGCGAAGATAAGACTGATGGAATGACTTTTGCAGTATCATACAATACGCCCGTGACACATCTGGGGAGCAGAACCAAGTTCTCCTGTCTCTTCAAGTAACGTTCCTTACAAGAATTATCTTCCTTTGTTTTTCCTGAAAGGACATGAGCTCTGAAGAAAGTGAATTAATTCTTCATTTTGGGAGAGAATTGCATAAAAAATAAAAAATGTACTGGAAATCCTGTGCACGGGCCCTGGAAGGATGCGCAGAGATGTTATTTTGGGAGACTTAAGCCAACTGGAATGCTACACCTTGTACAAGGGAACTGTCTGCTATACTTGGGTCCTCCTGAGTTCAAGGAAACTGAACTTAGGGTATGTTTAATTGTAAATAAACGTAGTTCCACAGACTATATACTGGACTTGTACAATCGTGTTTCCCTCCTCTGGGAGACTGCTTGAGCAAAAAAGGCGCAAGTCCTGATGGGAACATGAACTATGAAAAAAGACAATGAATGAAGAACGGTGCAAGACCTCCCTTGGGGCATAAATGGAAATGTCACCAATGGCTCCTGCAGATGTGAAATTCCCCATAGAAACCTGACTTCAAATAGTCCATCTCCAAAGAGACTAGCTTCAGAAGAAGCACAGAAAATGTCTGCAACGTTAGTTACGAAGGCCAGAAATCATTAGTCTCCCTAGTTATGTTTTTCTTGTTTCTGAAACCAAATGTTTGGGTTTTTTTTATGACGATTTATCAAAATGGCATTTTCTTGATGATATAACAAAAGTAATGTAATCATTATATCCCTCCAACTCCACGTTTGGAATATTTGTGTTTTTATAGTACACAGCATTGGATCTAGTTGCCCAAGATCTTGAAAAGAGCAAGAAATGTATGTAACATACCTTGACTGGTGTTGAAGTGCCAGATCCTGCACTTGGGTCACAACAACCGCATGCAGCGCTACAGGCCTGGGGAAGAGTGGCTGGAAAGGTGCCTGGTGGAGAAGGACCTGGGGGTGTTGGTCAACAGCTGGCTGAACACAAGCCAGCAGTGTGACCAGGTGGCCAAGAAGGCCAACAGCACCCTGGCCTGTATGAGCAATAGTGTGGGGAGCAGGACTGGGGCAGTGGTCATCCCCCTGTACTCAGCACTAGTGAGGCCCCACCTCAAGTACTGTGTTCAGTTTTGGGTCCCTCACTACAAGGAAGACATTGAGCGTGTCCATAGAAGGGCAGCAGAGCTGGTGAGGGGTCTGGAGCACAAGTCCTGTGAGGAGCGGCTGAGGGACCTGGGGGTGTTCAGCCTGGAGAAGAGGAGGCTGAGGGGAGACCTTCTTGCTCTACAGCTCCCTGAAAGGAGGGGGTAGCGAGGGAGGAGTTGGTCTTGTCTCCCAAGGAGCAAGAGATAGCAGAGGAGGAAACAGCCTCAAGTTGTGCCAGGGGAGGTTTAAACTAGATATTAGGAAAAATTTCTGCACTGAAAGCGTTCCAAACAGGCTGCCCAGGGAAGTGGTGGAACCACCATCCCTGGAGGTATTTCAAAGGTGTGTAGACGTGGCAGACAGGGGCATGGTTTAGTGGTGGGTTTGGCAGTGTTAGGTTTACAGTTGGACTCAATGATCCTAAAGATCTTTTCCAACCTTAATGATTCTATGATACTATTCTATAAGAGAGAGCACGAGAAGCGAGAAAAATTCCACCACTACAAATGGCTCTGGATCCTCCTGCCAAATCTCAAGCCCAGTTTTAATAGAAAAATACCCCCAACACATTAATCTTTTTTTTTTTTTTCCCCAATAAAGTATTGCTATTACACCACTGACATCCTTGATTTTGTTTCTTGTTCTTAGGCTATCTAATAACCTCCAAATTTGGAGGCAAGCAAGAATTAAACGATTAAAAACCTATAAACCATTTCTGAAGCTGCGATTAGAGCTAGAACAGTTTTAAACAAATTATCTGTTAACTAGCTCCACAGATTACAATGGTATTAATGCAACAGAGTTTGGTCCTTGAATGTGCAACTGAAGAAAGATGCTGAGTTCCATTCAAGTCAATAAAAGCTCAAGTAGAAGGAAGATCGGAAAATGTTCTTTATTCTGATTGCTGTAACCTAAGGATGATCACTGCCTTCTCTTTCCTTATGCCTCCACGACAAAGAACAAAAGGCCAGAATTTTAGGACTCATTTCAGCATAAAATTGCTTTAAAATGTGCTTTCTGAAATAGATTTCTTCTTTCTAATTCCCAAGGAGTTCATAACTGTATTTTTAGAAAGGCAATTTGGAATTTAACAAATACAGATACTTGGAAATGTCTTTGTGCTTTCTGACTTTCACAAAAAGACATTAAGGTCATATTTTTTTTCAAAAGTGGAGAGTACTTTTGAGTGGTCGTAACCATGGCTACCAAATTCCGAACCAAATAAAAGTCCTAAAGCTGGAACCCAGCAAGATGTATATAATGCACATGATTTGATCCACAATAATTGTGACTGAGAATTATGGAAAATCTTCTCAATTGCTACTGCAAGCACTCCCAAATAGGGAAGAGGAGAGATCTACACTGCATCAAATTCATTAACGGATCTGTCAGCCCATTTTGTAACATCCACTCCAACGTGTCTACCACTGCCACCCCTACTTTTTGTTTGATTTGAGGCTTCACTGACCTGTCCTACAGTCTCAGGTCTTTCATTTTGTTATCGGCTTGATCTCCCCTCAGCAGAGGGACTGTGAACGTCAGGAACCAGGAATCTGGTTCGCTCCATTCAAACTAAGTAGAAATGAGAAAATCAGATGTCATCTGATTTACTTCAGGAAAAAGGTACGCTGCCCGTTTTCATGCTTTGTTCCATCAGCTTTCTTCTCATAGCAAAAAGATTCTTCTGTTACAGAATTCAAGACTCTTCAAAGTATGAGAAAGACGGAGACAGAAAGGACTAATAGGGGTGAGTTGACAGGTATATTCATTTTTGAAGAGCGATGACACTGTTTTAAATATTTAATGCACTGAAAAACATATGGAAAGAAAAATAATGTGAAGTTGGCTTTTGCACGATAACATAACACCATATTTTCTGTATCTTTCCATGTTGCAGCCACATTATACAGAACCGTAAAAAAGAAAATGGCAGATTTCAAATCAGTTATCATGGTGCTATCAGCTTTAAAAAAATTAATCTTTTTTTCCATTTTTTTTTTCGTTCTTGCAGTGCAATCAATAAACAAGCCATGGCTATCAATCTCCGCGCTATGAAGCAATATTTTATTTTCAATCTGATAGCTTCAGATGATGAATTATAGTCATTAGAAAGCATGATACTGTGTTACAGTAGCTTCAGCGCACTTGGAAGTGTTGCTGACAGAATAAAGTGGGAGGGTTTGCTTATTGTTATTATCTGCGTTTGAGATGTAAATATTACCCCAAGCCTGCGCCATCCTTGACAGCCCATCAGAGCCAAATTTAAATTTTTCCAAGCATTTAAAAAGACATTTCAATGTTATTTTCCCAATACATATCTTTTACTTGCAACATTCGAGTGTGCGTTTATGTTCAAATGTTTGGATAGGTAACAATTTCTGTTAGCAAAATAAAACCTGAAGCATTTATCTGCTATCCAGGTACATTAAAATGTCCACAAAGACAGGATCATGACTGCAAAGTGAATTGTAACTAGGCTCCTCTGACTTAGAAAGCAAGACAAAGAATAGTTTCAGTAAATAATTATGCACGTAGTGCAATAGAAGTCATCTCAGCAACACGGAGCTCCCGCGTTATGCGGCTTAACAAGCTGCCAGAAGCCTGAACTGAACTAGTAAAAGTGACTCTGTGCGCCAGTAAAACAGAACAGCTTTACCATCTTTGAGACCTTTCTTCTCAATCTTCTCTACGTAAAAGCTTTTTTGCTCCTGCGCTTGTAGCAGCCAACATAAAAGCGAGGCATCTTCCGACGGATGGAGGGACTAGAAATTAAAATAGGTCTCTCTTTAATGTCACAAAAAACCAGCCTGACAGGAGGCACACTTGAAGGACAGACAGTGGAAATGGGTTTTGCAGCTGACGAGTTCTCTCTCCGGAGCCGCGGGATCGGCAGGGGGGAGAGGCGAGGCGGGAGGGGAGGTGGGGAGCAGAGCGGGATAAAAGCCCCAGGATAAAGCCTGGGAGAAAAATTAGCGAAGGCACTAGAGGTGGAGAAAATGAGGGAAGGGAAAGCAAGGTCCCCATCCTCCCTTTTAGACAGGAGACGTCTGGAGCTGAGATTAGAGCTACATTAGAAGAAAAAGCTTCCACCGCCAAACTTAATGGGCTTCCAATCCGAGACGTATCTGGACACCATGTTGTGCTCCTGGACCTGCTAATAAATAACGTGTCCGAAGATGGTGTAGGTGATAGCTACAACGTCTGAGCACAGGCTGCTTAGGCAACGCTTAGACAATTATTACTGTTTTCTGTTGCATGATATGCAGTGAAAGTCAAAAAATTCCAGGAACATCTGAAAACAGAGGAAGAGGTTGAACTTAAAAAAACAAAAACAAAACAGAAATATGAGTTATAAATTTGCACTGAAAAGAATGAGGAGGCCATGGCTAATCACAGGAATGCAGAGGATTATTTTCTGGGAGGGGGTCCAGGATTACCACTGAAAGATGGATTAGTCACCCCAAACACAGCACAGCGATTCCCGGTGAGATACTCTGAAACAAGCAAAGAGGCAGCTTCTGACAAATTAACTCAGACTGAATTTTTTTCTCTTGTAAAATCTTGCAACAAACAAGAGCTTCAAAACTCCCCCCTACATTTTTGCTAAGGTTTGCTACATACACTCGGACTCCATTCTAGTCTGAACCCTGTCTGGCGTTGGGACCCAGAGCGAAGGGGGTCGGAACCAGTAGTGGTCAAATGCAGTCTTTTTGGAGAGACAATATCCTTGTGCAAGCAGGAGTTGTGTTCAAAGGGACCGGCTTCCCGGGAGATGTTGGGGGAGCCTGAATGGGCCGTATCCTGCTAGTTTGCAAGGGTTTATCCAGAAGAGATGGCTTTGGGGGAATCTTCCCACTGGCAAGAGCAAACAAGAACCGTGCCCAAATAAACAGAGAGCAAAAAATCACTTCTTATCTCCAGGTAAACCTCTGTGGCATCGCACACCTTTTAGCAGTGCACAGTATTTATTTGAAGCATTAGTGGAGTGTCACAAATGAGCATTAAAGTGTTACACATCAGTATCGTATATCGTAACTGAGATAACATTCTGAACTTGAATAATAAAGGAGTGTTCATTGAATTGGTTTCAGCTGATTGGTTGTAATTCTTACAGAAGTGACTGTCAAATGTCTATCTGCTAGTCAAAAGAATAAGAAGCTATATATAAGACAAATATTCATAAATTTTGAGTGTGTCCTCCTCTGAAAAGTAAACACTTGGCATATTAAATTCCAAAGTGAGCATTAAGGCTTTCAGTGTTCTTTACAGAAGGTTATGTTATAACCTACCCACCTTATGTTATACCAGCAGGTTATACGATAACCTACCAGTGAGTTATATTAGAACCAATAGGTGATACTATAACCTACTATAAATTTAAAAAAAAAAAAAAACGCAAATTTTGTAGTAGAAGGAAAAATATTTACAAATATAGTTTTTATATCCTTACACAACAGATAACTAATACCTACATTAGGTCACCTATTCACAAAAAGCCTCCTGCACCTACAAAAGCCCTCTAACTTTGCCCCATCTACGTCTAAAAAACGCTTAACACGTCCATTGCATTTGCGTTCACCGAAACCAGTAAGAGCCAGCCTAGGACAGACTACACATCTCAGCACAGAGCTGCAACACTTCGTACTTTTCCATCTAGTTCAATACGCAACGAGTTAGAAAGAGAGAAATAACACAGCAGCTGTCAGTCATTGCAGTAGTCTCATCTCCTTTTTTCTTCCTTTTTATTTTCCAGCTAGATGCAACGACCCACCTGCCTGTCCCTACTCCAGAATCCTGCTCTGGGCACTTCTTCCAAACCTTCTACCCCCAATACTGAAGATTTCTACAACAAGCATAGCAGAAGCGCGTTCAACTCTGACCCCGGCCAATATTAAGATCACTCCTGTTCAAGAACCTCGCTGCATTCACGCAGCAACGGATCTAAGCCTATTGCACATTTTTTCATTACATGCAAGCTGCCATCTTGTAAGGAAGGAGGAATAAACATATGGATATGAAATATGTTGGAATAATCGCTTTCTGCACTGATACTTGACTGACTGTGTAGACATCAGAGAACACATAATATCTAGCTTTCTACATGTTGTGTTATTTCACACCGCCTCCCATTTCACACAGAAAAGGCATTTGACTTTGTCTAATACAAGCTCAATTTCTCATAGATTTACCACCAAGAAGAATCCAAGTACCTGAAGTAGTCCTATTTATTTCAGCAAAAATATTGTAAATTTAAGGTATGAAATGTCAAAAGAGCATCCACATTACAATGACTAATGAAGATAAAGGTCACACGACTTGCTTGAGTGCACAGTTCACTATTTTTTGAAGAGAACAAGAGAAAAATGGGTCTAGTGTGCAGCAGCTAAAAACCTGGTTTCTACTTACACATTTCAGACTTACACTGTTCAGACTGAAAATTACATAAATTTAGAAAACGTACTGACAGAACGTTATTAGAAATTGCAAAAACATAGAACTAAGCACAACATTTAAGAAAGTCCTTTTGCTTTTCAAAGGTGACATGGAGCCAATTAAACATGAAACAACAATGCAGAGATTTATACCCTACTTGATTCAGGCATTTACACAAGAAAGAATTTGGGGAGAGGGGGAGAAGCAAGTGAGGAGCAGAGGCATCGCTCTGTCTGTTCTCCGATGTGATTAATAAGCAAATTATGTATCCTCACTTCTCCAACATTTCAGAAGCGTATCTGGTCTTTTTGGGAATCTATCTTAGTATGCCAAATAGCTGCCAAGACTTCCACACTCTCCATGCAGATGATTAAACTGGTCAAAATATTGTTATGTGAAAAATGAGTAAGTCAGAGGATAATGAATCTCTGGATTTTGAATCGTCTGAAAAACCTTAGAAGAAATTTGGCAGCGTGGAACATGCTCAGGATGAGACGGAGCAGAGGAGAAGACAGGCACGAGGTCTCAAAAAACCATCCTGCACCGCAGCGCTCAGAGGTTTGTACCACGTTGGAGCTTGTGCTTGCTCTGTTTTCTTCCTGGTTATCTCCATTGAATAAATGCGGATATGAAGCAACGAAACAACACATCTTTTATAAAAACTTACCCCTGCAACTGAGTGAGCTGACCAGTTCCAGAGCATCTAGCTACCACCGAGCGTTTGCATTGGCACTGGCTGCGCACCTTGTCTGGAAGGAGAAAGTCATGAATTTTAGTCACCGTTCATCCCATGCCATATGGTACGAGCATGGCACATCCACCTCGCCGCTCACCTCACCTTTTCTCACATGTAAAATGGGTAAGATCTGCCGGCATCACAAGGGTCTTGCTTTCCTTAATTACCTCTTCTCGCAGCTGAGCTTTCAGTTCGCAATGCTATTAATATTATTGAAGTACAGATCCTCCACGCTAATGAGCATCCTGGAAACATATGCAACTAAATGGCTGGATATAGGAGGTACTTAATGTTGTCAGTTGTTTTAATGAAAAATACACAAGTTTTGAGTCGTACGTTGACCTGGGTGTGCTTTCATTAATTAGAGCAAAGCATTGTGAAAGCCATGGAGGGGTGCAGCAGGGGCTCAGCTCTCCATCTGACGTTCCTCACAGCCGAGGGATGGCCAGAGCCAACGCCTGCAGCGCCGCTGATCAAAGAGCAAAGCTAATAATGCCAATATTCATGAGCAATATTTGTCACGTATTTTCATTTTTTCAAGTCCCCTCCTTCTCAAACCAATTACCTCTCTCTTTCTAGAGAGTCAAGCCAAGCTTTGTCATTCATACCTGGCTTGGAAATGGATGCAAAAAATTCACCTGTTTCCCTTTTGTATCTGGAGGAGCGTTCCCCAGGACTGCTCTGTCTTTACAGGGATGTAAAAGCAAGAAATCTTCCAGAATGCAGAGTTACCCGAAACACATTTTGATCTGTAAATACTATCCTTAAAAACAAAATCCTCCAAACCTACATTTATAGGCTTATTTTCATGATGACAGTTTCGCTACATTTGTTGAATTGTAAACCATGTAAAGCTCAGCAATAAAACGTCTGCAATCTGTAGCGGTAATGGGAGGCATGTCTCATAAACAAGATAAGTTGTTTCTTGCCAATATTGTTACACTTCATAAATACGAACTCAAGTCTGTTTTGCGTTTCCTAGATCAGTAGCAGACTTTTATTTTAATTAAACACAACATATAAAATATTCATTTAAAAAACAAACATCATTGTTTTAAAGACATTATGCTAAATTAAATTATAGTGCTTTTGCCATAAAGTTCTTGCACAAAAGAACGCTTTCGAATTCCGAGTGGATTGAGACAGCACAAGTGTCCATCAAAAACCTATAGTAGGAAGATGGTAGCTGCCCTACGAATAAATAAACTATTTATATTTCCTGATAATGTAAGTGCTTATATGAACTCATTCCAATTTCCAGAGACTACTTATTTCAGCTGTGGTTGTAATTAAGAAACTGTATCACATGGCAGCAAGGAAGATGCTGCCAGTCCCATTTTATGCAGCAGAACTACTAAGTGTTTCACTTCACGCTGACATAATTTATAGTCTCTTTTCATTAGACTAATGCTGGATATCTTTGATAGCACCGTCTTTGACAGTCTCTACCCAAAAGTACTTTAGTTTTTGAAAGCTACCCTTTTGAGTATAGATTGACCCGGATCCCGGAATACGCGGACAATACATATCAGCTGGAGCCCCGTTCAATAAAAATGCTATTTCTAGTTTAGTAACACAAATCCAGCTTCTGGATTTAGCATGGAATCTGAACACATTTCTTCTGACATGAGCCTCAGAGACGGTATAAATTACAGAAATGAAGTTTTTAAATTGTCAGTAAAGAGAAAATGTAGGAATTGAAAAGAAACTAGCGAGAAACATCTGAATACTGATTTGTGCTATAGAACCAGCAACCCATAAGCATGGTCTGGGAGGCAGCAGCTATCTACAAAAAGCCTTCTGCAAAACTTGACCAGCATGGAAAAAAGTATTGCCCAGTCACAAATCTACCAAAAGAGCCGGCACCAGGAATTCACTGTGCCACAGGAATAGGCAGGCGTCCCCTTCAGAAACTTCTTAGCTGATAGCAATATCTCAGTCGCATCACACCACCCTTCTGTGCCTTTAAATAAATGTTTTAAAATAACTGCAGTCACACAATTCTGGCTTTAAGTGTTACACATTACTACATTGACTTGTTTATTACTAAAGCTGTTCAAACAGATTTCAGAAAGTAGACTTGGGCTGTCAACATCTGTACCAAACTTACAATTTTCTCATGTCACTGCCTGAAGTGACTCTGCAAAACAGACCGGTAGCCAGAGCTTGTTCCAGACTGGCCAATGTTGATTTAATTCCATCGTTCTACTCCAGGAGGAAACTGGAAGAAAAAGAATAGGCATTAATGTACTGCTAAAATTTCAGGCTGCTGTGGAATTTCAGAAAAGTAGAAATGGAAATGTGAGATATTAGGAATAATTAAAGTGCTGAGATGTGCCTCTTTCTTGGGCCACTGAAAAACAAGATGTGCCTCAAACACATATTCTACTAGTAATTTTCCAGAAAGGAAGTCCTCCATCAGCCCCAGATTCAAGAAGATGAAGAAAAGATCCACTGAAATCCCTGTCTTGCCAGGCTAGACAACCTGGCACCTCATGCTGTCCCGGAGTCCTCCAGCTTTGGTGCAAGACATGTGAACTATTTGTTTTGATGGTAACAAAGTGATGCCAAGAGTCAGTCAATGGAATGAATGGGGAGCACATCCTCAATGGGGATCTTCAGAAACTTCCTTCCTCAAGCCATTCTTCTACGGGATTTGCCACTCTTCAAGCCTCAAAACCATGTTTTTCTCAAGAAAATGCATAAAACCCTGACCATCACCTTTACTCTGATGGATCATCACAGTTATATTCATTTCACACAACCTTATGTTCAAGAAGAGCATGAAATATCCTTTCTTTTATATGCCCATCTACAGTACGGTTCCTCTCAGCTCGTTTTTTTTTCAGTTTATAATTTCTAAAGGTTCTAATAAGCAAGATCATAGCTTTTCAATTTTAAAAAAAAATCTTTCTGTTCAGATTTCCTCCTACTTTCTGTAAATTAACTGTTTTTATTAAAAGTAGAACTGACAATTGCTGTTTGGCAAAGAGGTTTGATGCTTTTAGCTCATATATACTTCCCCTAATCTCTTAATTTGGCAAGGCAGATACTTTCATTCCAAATTGATTTTAGTACCTCTACTGATTCATTACACACAGATATGGTGCAAAAGTGAAGTCGTTTTAGCAGGTTTCAGGTTTTATAATATTGCAGCATTCCTACATTAAAGAGTCAGTTAGAAAAGACAAACCACATGGGGAATATTTCTATTCCTACGTGATTTACATTAAAATAAACAGGAGGCAATTTATATAAATTAATTGCAGTAATAAACAACTGGCGCTACTCAGACCAACTATCATACAGGGTGGGGATGGGGAGAAGGGATTAATTGTACTTCCAGATTGGGAAGGAACCCATGAAGTAGGATTCCTGCCTGTCTCCTATATTTAAGCTTATCAAGAAGCAACTTCAGCCCTGGCACAAGTGCTTTGAACTCCTCAAGAGAAGTCTGAATAAGTTGGGTAAGCATTTAGTCAACTAATTTGGTCACTGCTTCCTGTGAGCCTGAATTATCAGACTTGATGTTTTTGTGCAAAATTTAAAACCACTAAATTAGACTGGGATTCAATATATCAACAAACTGGTCAGTACATTGCCCTTCCCGTGGGTTCCCAGTGTAGGCTGTTTCCCGATCAGTATTTTCCTCTGATGAAAAACTTTTAATGTTTTCAGAGTTTGAGACAACAGAGCTCTAAAAGCTGTCAGTTCGGTCCCTTCCGTAGCCTGGGAGCTGTGAAATCACCAGATGGATCCTCTTTGCTTACCCTAAAACCTGAACGAGGTTTCTTCAAAATAAATCACGAGCCGTGCCGGCTCCGAAAGGACGGAGGCACATCCATTCATTTTGCACTTCCGCGGGCTATAACCAAATTCATGTGGTCTCTCTCCTCCTCTTCGGTACATCCCAAGCTGGTGCTGGCGGAGGGGAGTGGCGACGGATAACCCTGCTGGCTGGTAGGCTGCGGGAGCAGGGGATTCAAAGGGCAGGAGATCTGTTCTTCTCATCACACCACACACCCATCAGCAAGGCAATATTAAACTCGTATTTGGCTGAGAAACACAGAATTTCAGGCCTGGTAGCTCCAAAAAGGGACTAACGCATCACAATGCAAAGCGGCTGAGTCCGGACACCTAATACTTCTGCACGCTGTTTTCATCTCATAGGGCTTTAGAGAGTCACCACCTTCTCTAATAAACTCTGAACCAAAGCTGGGCTTCTTAAAGCAAGGATTTGGGTTGGCTTTGGAGGACGTTTTGTATCGTTGAGGTCTTTCTGTTCTCCTAAGCAAATACGATCTCCCCAGCTTCTCACTCTCGCATGTCTGGCCTTTTCCATGCTAACCAGAAAAGTCTGTTTCTTGATTGGTCATCGTATTCTTTACAGGCTGTAAAGATTTGCATCATGTGAAAGAAGTGACTCACCAAAGATATTTAACTACAGAGTAAACTGACAGGATTATTATTTATATTGCCAAATGTAGCTCACACGCAGGTCTCCTCCACAGCACAGACTGGGGCCATCACCACCTCCATTCATGTCTTCAGCAAAGCAAGAGTTTGACCAGGTTGAGATCTCTTACTGCCCTCACTGCCAAGTTTGACGTGTTCTTTCTTTGCTGCAGCCTAAAACCGAAGACAAACTGTAGCTCCGGTGAGGATGTCTGCAAGAACTGGACCACACGCTGCTCAACAAGACCGAGCAGAAGCCCAGCGGAAAGCAGCTCTGTGAACATGCACAGACCACAAAAAAATTCTCTGTATTTTTACAATACAAAAGGTGCAGTTACGCCACATTATAGATACAGCACATTACGCCCATCTCGGTGTTAAGAAAACGGAGCAATGTGTTAGCAGAAAGGTCATATGCTGCTTGTAGGGTGGTGGTCCCTACAGTGAACGCCAGTACGACCCGGGGCAATGCTAACAGCTTTGCTAAGGGAGTTTGGCAGAGACAGCTATAGAGAAGTGCTACAGAGCCTTCAATTTTCCCTATCCGGTCCAGTGGTATTGTGCTTACGCTGATATAATCAAGTTGGAATAAATTACTCTTTTTTTTTTCAGTGATTGTTATTTATCTTGAGTGGCTGTGAACTGTGTTTTTGCCGATCTGAATGAATTGCTATTCTAAATAACAACTAAATTAACTTTGGTGTTTCGATTAGCATGGCGAGAGCCTTGAGCTGTTTATTTTATAATCATTCAAATAACGTTTTTACTCAACAGCTTTATCATAACATTTTCATAAGCGAGAACTTGCATAGCAAATTGAAGAATACAAATTGAGAATCGCTATCAATATCAAAACCCATACCAGAACACAACCAGTAGCTAGATGTGCAACGGTACCCCATTTTACAGATGGAAATGCAAACACTACGTTGAAAAACTTCTGCACAGCCACGTAGAAAGTCATTAGCAGAATGTATATAACAATTAGTTCTGTAAAAGCTAAGGATATGCTTAATGGGGAATATATAAAGCATCTACACGAAATTAAGCATGTTCGTAATTGCTGTGATGACTCAAGGAATGTTTCGGCAGGTGTGTAAGCAGAGTCACACCTACTGAATAGGAATGGGAATATGAAACTGCCTTTTTATGATCATACTAGTTAGGCAAACAGCCATTTAGAAAAACATATACTAAAAGTTTCTGCCAAGTTAAATACTTTCTAACATACTAACTATTATTAAAAATGCTTAAGCAAATCCCCAGGTATCCTTATTTTTCCCAAATGTGTACAATATGCCTGAAACATACTGTACGATGCTAATAAGCAGTTACATACCTTCTGCTACAAATATATTAGAGCACGGAGCCTACAACAGGATGTATCTGGGTGTAGGATTCTGTGTACGTACTCGGGAAAGGAAGGAGCGTGTCTCACGATTGCTTCACTCTGCCGTTAGGAACGATGGAAATCTCTCCCAGGGTTCGGCTGGGGTCCCTGGAGCCAGTCATTCTCAACACCGTAGACCTGGGATCAAGAAGCACCACTAGTATCTTTCAGCTGGACCAAAGTCCAGCTCAGCAACATTTCCCCAAGTTAAAGAATTTACTTCCATCAATTCTAAATATACGTAGCGCTAAATATAGTAAACCTCAACTTGAAAAATCACGGCTAAAGCTAACATACACTCGGGCTCAGTCTGTGCACCAGCTGTGGATATAAATGTGCTGAAAAGTAGAACATTTTGTCTCTTTTCATTTATCAAACATTCAGTTGCAAACACACAGTCATCTGTTTAAGAAGAGCTGAGAATCTGTTAAAATTATTCATTTGATGGTTTTGAGAATTTAAATGACAATTTTCTCTGGAATTTCAATTCTCAGGTAACTTTTTATGGATAATGCTTTCAACCAAAAAAAAACTTTGGTTCCTGGAGGTCTTTTTTCAAATGTACTTATACATTTTGGCAACAATTTTTCATTTATTTGTTCAAATGAGGAATTAATTAATATAAGCAATGTCATTTTGCTAGACAGTTGTAAAACACATATCTGCACCACGCCTGCAGATTAATGACTCAACGTAACTGCTAGTATAAATTCAGATATTATTTTGTTTCTTTTCCCCATATGTTATCATAGGATAGTCCCTAAATCAATCTGAGTGATCAGGAATAAGGCAACGCAGGACCCAGGTGGGCTCCCTATGAAAGGTTTGAAGCAGACCTAGGACTTTATCCTTTATTTCCTTTTCAAACCTGCAAGAATAATAAAGGATGAGTCAAGGGTCCAGCGAACTGGTGATTCTTTGCAAGCCAAATAACATTTTCACTGTTTAGAACAGAGTTTTCTGTATCGGAACTAATTCTGTGTAGTCTCTTCAAGGCCAAGAGAAAGAAACATGTATACTTGTCCTCCTTGAACACTCCCATTCCCTCACTGGCCGTGTCCTGTTCGAGCCCAATCCTAACGCCCCTCGCGATCACTCTTTTTCTTCTTTTTTCCTTGCACAATTCCGTAAGAGTTCTTATTTCCCCTCACCCTTATTTAGCCTCTGTCATCTTAAAAATGCCTGATGCTATCTATGCTCCTCCCGTTGCCCTTTCTCCTTTTTTCTCCCTTTTTCTCCTTTTTTTATCTTTTTTTTTCTCCTTTTTTCTCCTTTTCTGTCCTTTTTTCTCCTTTTTTTCTGAGTTCTCTGGTGGTGCTTTGCCATCACTCCCTGGTGTCCCTTCCCCCTAAATCTCTTCCACATTGCCTCCCTCTGCTTGCCTCCCCTTGGACTTCTTCAGCTCTGCTAAAGAACCACCTTCCAAGGACAGGAACATTGCAGATCTCCCTTACTTCTTCTTAAACTCAAAAAAAAGTATGTCTTCATCTTTTTTTAGACCACCAATTGCCTAATTTCCTTGCCAGGTTTTTTTCTCCCGACCTTAACTTCCAAGGCTCCATCACCTTTTTTTCTCCTCTCCACTCTCTATAGAGGAGGATGGGCCTTCAAGACACCCCTACATTACATTTTTCCGTAAGCAGCTTTGACGTATCTTTACATTTGAGGACACCATCCCACTCAGCTACCTCCTCATCCTCTCTCAAACGCTTCCTAAAAACTCATGGCGTTCCTGGTGACAGGAAAAGAGTTCATCAAAGTGCTGGCACTGAATTGCTCTGCGAGTGAACCTCCTACGCCCTGGGATAAAAATAAACAACAACAGTCAGAAATATTGCTAAGAAACCATATGCTTCAGATTTTGGGCTATCACCAAAAGAATGGGAATTGTTGGTACTTTGGGTGCCGGAGAATCAAACCACACATAAAGTAAAAATAATAATAATAAATCTTTCAGATAAGTTTGAAGTATAGGCAATCCGATGAGGTGCATTGGCTCTATTTTTTAATTCTTAGCAAACTCTTCTAGATTGTTAAAGTATCTGTTATGCTATTTTTCCTCCCAACTCAGAGCCCCAGACAGCTGGAGGTGTTTAAAGGAAAAAAGTAATGTGCATTTTTTTCCACAATATGTAGAATTCCTATTCTTATATTAGTTTTTATTCTTAGAAGCTCGAGCTGAAATTTGAGTTCCACTGCAATGCTCCCACTAATTGCCTTGAATAATTCAAATTTTACCACTCTCAAGGGCACAACTGGAGCCAGACTGTTATAAGCCATATTTGTTACTCTGGAGCCAACAAAATAAGTATGCTTTATGCTGTAGAGCACGCTGAGCTTAAGTTACATTATTTTGTTTGTTTCGAACTTAAGACAAGTGAAAAAAATCACAGTGGATTGGCTCGTCAAAGAAGCCTACCAACAAACACGGAACAAGCCAAATCTTACTTTTAAAGCAGCAGGAATACGTCAAAATCACAGTGTAACCCTGAAAATTGTACTTCGCCGAACAAAATTAGAAAAGGCCTGAACTGTGGGATCTCTCTATTTTTGGCTCAAGAGAGAGATTCTGAAGCTGCTGATGATTTGAAATGGGTCCTGAAGAGAAGGAAGGAAGGAAATTAGAATTTTTTTTAACTTACAAAATTGTCTTGCCTGTGTAATAACACTGAGCATGACTGTCACTCTGAAGACATATTAGCTCATTTAGGTAATTAGTGTGAGCAGCATGTTTCCCTGCTTATTCCATTCAATTATAGGGTGCTCACTTTGTCATTACTGGAGTATCTTAATGTGACTTGTAATTAGTGTAATTACAATCCAATGTTAATTATATCTGCCACTTAGACATAATTTTATATAGTAATGGTCTTATTCTCAATAACCTTATTATGTTGTTTATTCAAACAGGAATTTAGCCTTCTTTCATGCGTCAAATATGGAGATTACAAAAAGTACTGCCTGTCATTTTTGTAGTTATGACTAGGGGATCTTTGCTTTGCGAAATCATATTTGGGGCAATCAATGAATGGAGAAAACCAAATTATAGAGACTGATTATTAGAGACATGCTGAACTAACAAAAATAGTTTGCACAGGAGGCACGTTAAGACATACTCTGGTTCATGAGTGCTGCCGAGAGAGAGGTCAGCATCCATAAATTAAGCGGAGAAAAGGAGACTGCGTTATATAAAGTATACGGGGTGGCGTATATACTTCTAGTGATGGTTTTACTGTTTCTCTTATTTGCAGGGTAATAAATTAGCAAGACTAGATGTGCCAAATAACGTCCTGGGGAAAGCTTCTCAGTGGCGATGACACCTTTGAGCACAGGGCTCATGCACCTGATAAGGGGCTTAATTTTTTCAACAGCAGTTTTGGGGGTTCAGCCACACTGTGGGTTTAGTTCAGCCACGGCGTGGGGTTTTGCAGAGTCCTTCCCGCTTCCTCAGCTTTGCTTCACCTTGTGGTGTTGGGCTTCTTCTGGGTGAAGCAAAACTGAAAGACGCAGGAGACCCAGGAGAACCCCTGATGCCCTGGTGAAGGATGCCCTCCCGTCGCACCAGCCCACCATGAGTCAGAATAAAAAGCCACCAAATGCGGCCAGAGGGTTCTCAGCACCTTCTTGCTCTGCAGATCTGCTCCCACTGGGCCCCACCACTTGCTGCTAAGCTCATCAGACAGTAAAGACAGTCGTTCTGTAAAACAAGGTTGTGGGAGACCTCGGCTGGTCCGAGGGATCAGAATGCAAGTTTAACATTGACCTTGAGCAGATACCCATGTACCCTTGAAGAGACTGGGGAGTCCTGAGAAGAGCTGAAGTAAACAAAATAAGGGTGGGAAACATCCTGGCTTTGACCAGAGCATGAAGAGCGCGTGATCAACAATTGTATTGGCCAGCTGGCGTGTGACACGAGAACGGATTGGGCAAAAGTAGAATGGTGGAGTATATGCATAGATAAGCATCGGGGTAAAAGGATATAAAAGAGCACCGCTTGTAAAATAAAGTACGATTGCTGCAACTTGATGTTCAGCGTCGTGTCCGTCCCTACAAAGACACCAGGTTTTCTTGGAATTAGCCCCAGACTGGAATAAAATCTTTCTGGAAGTAAAGAGTGCTCCAGACCCAAATCACACCCTACCCCATGCGTTCCCACCTGCTATCTCTAACATACACGGTTACATATATTTCGATTAAAAAACCCTAAAACAGCCAGTCAAAACAATGCACGTATGTCTCCCTCCACAGAGGCCCTAGAGGACAAGGAACACATGACAAATATTAGTCATGTTGTTTAATGCACAACGTTGAAGGGTGGCATAAGAACCGGAGGAGCGGAGAAGGGAATTTGGCTGCTTTCTGGGAGATGGAAACCGAGATCCCCCCTAATCCACATCTTTTACTGAGAGTCTGAAAAGGGTTTCAAGCTTTGAGCTCACTCTTCGGAGGCTAATGAATCAGTCAGATTTCCATGGCTCAGGGTGATGTCCCAAGACAGCTGGCAGCTTGCTTTGAGCTTAAGAAAATCAAGAAGTTTCAAAATGAAAGCAGAGAGTCAGTGAAAAGAAAAGTAAATCAGGGGCATGTATGCCGAAGAATGGTGTTATCGCTAACCCAGCTGGATAACCGGCAAACATTCTCCAGTATGAAGAGAAGCTTAAGGAGCAAAATCCTATGTTGTAAGTTAAGCCCTCTCCTTTGCTCTGTGCTGCTGAGAAGCCTTTCTCCCAGGTCCGTGCAGTTCTCCGCGCCGCCGATCTCTGCCCGTTACCAGACACGCAATGCAAATTTAAAGGTTTGTTCTCGTTCGGCTTCCCAGCTATCGCCTTTTGGAGAACACGTGTGCACGGGCACGCTCCCGCACCAGCTACAGGAAGCAAATCTGCTTCTGCCTCAGGCCCTTCTGAAAGGCGACGAAGCTCTCTTGTTTTTCTCAGGATCACACACAGCTTTTGAACTATTTTAGCAGCCCCACATGCCAGGCATCGCCTTAGCCCCTTTATGTGTCTTCCAAATAAAATAGAAGTAGTTTTCCTACTAAATCTGTTGCATTAAGGGGATATGAAATCTGCTTAGATTTACTTTAAAACTGTCAGGCATCCTAGTACCACTCTATTGAAAAAAGAAATCAAATTTAAGATATTCATTGACATTTTAAAAATACTTCAAAGGAAAAACAAAAATACTTTTTGTTGCTGTTGTTTCGTTGGTTGCACAGAACACGTCTGCGTTATCTCAATTCTATAATCCTCAGATTATTTTAACAGGACAGTTCCTATTACAGGAACTTCATATATGAAAGTATCTCAAATAACTTACAACAAATAACTTAGTGCTCAACATCGCTCAGGTAGATACCTCAGTATTATGAAATCAAATATATCACTTGGTTATACAATAACTATAATCTATCCTTCATGCAATATAGATCTTACCGGTACCTCTGCATAAACAGTGATTTCTCCCTGGCTGCCAATTAAAACATGTTTCTGCCAATAACGCTCAGCAAACAGACAGGCCTACCTGTTTTACTTGGGTTTTTTTGTTTTCCTTTTAAACTCAAAGTCCATCTCTCTAATAGCAGGCAGTGAGTTTACAGTTCCCCCGTGACTAAAGTCACTCAGCCTTCAGTCCTGTGCAGTATAACACCACACGAGGACGGCTGTAATCGCCTCGAAAAGCACCGCCTGGTGCATTTTATTGCCGAAATACAGTCAGCAGGGGCATCTCTGGAATGTGCATTCAAACCAAGGCTGCTCAGTAACTATTAACCAGCAGCTATCCTCACGCAGCTCTTCCACTTTCTTCAGTACCTGAAGGAAAGATCAGGAAGAGCAGGTCCGCTGGGTGAGAAAGGTCTCTTGTCTCTGACCACCCTGCTGTCCTGCTAAAAGAGTGCAAAGCTATGCGGGGTAAGAGGTTAGTTCCCTACCTTTGAGTATTTTTTATAAACCAAGTACTGCTACAGGCCGCTACAGCTTTAGGGGAACTATGCTTGAAAGTGAAATCGAGATGATCGGTAAACGAGAAGTCTTGAGGAAGCGTGCCTGGAAAGGTGCCCGGTGGAGAAGGACCTGGGGGTGTTGGTCGAAAGTTGGCTGAACGCGAGCCAGCAGTGTGCCCAGGTTGGCAAGAAGGCCAAGAGCACCCTGGCCTGTATCAGCAATAGTGTGGGGAGCAGGACTGGGGCAGTAATCGTCCCCCTGTACTCGGCACTGGTGAGGCCCCACCTCAAATGCTCTGTTTGGTTTTGGTCCCTTGCGACAAGAAAGACATTGAGGTGCTGGAGCATATCCAGAGAAGGGCAACAGAGCTGGTGAGGGGTCTGGAGCACAAGTCCTGTGAGGAGCGGCTGAGGGACCTGGGGGTGTTCAGCCTGGAGAAGAGGAGGCTGAGGGGAGACCTTCTCGCTCTCTGCAGCTCCCTGAAAGGAGGGGGTAGCGAGGAGGGGTCGGTCTCTGCTCCCACGGAACAGGCGATAGGACATGAGGAAATGGCCTCAAGTTGTGCCAGGGGAGGATTAGATTGGATATTAGGAAAAATTTCTTCACTGAAAGGATTATCAGCCATTGGAGCAGGCTGCCCCGGGAAGTGGTGGAGTCACCATCCCCAGAGGTATTTAAAAGCCAGGCAGACGTGGTGCTGAGGGACGTGGGTTAGTGGTGTTTTTGGCAGTGCTGGGCTGATGGTTGGACTTGATCTTAAAGGTCCCTTCCAACTGAGACAATTCTATGATTCTAAGTCTGTACTAGCTCTTCATACATATTCTTAACCCTAGCACAGACTGGGAGCTGGTGACACCTCCAGGAATCATTTCCTACCTGGATTTGCTTGTTTCCCTTGGAGAGGTCAGGAGTGACCACATAGGGGCCCACTGCACCGGTTACGTTGCCTGCTCAGAAGGGATTTCCGAGGCAACTTCCAGGATGCGTTTCTGTCTTCTACATAGCCCCCCAGACAGCAGGGTTTGCCCACCCTGAAGCCACAGGACTCAGGCTGGAGGAGGTGGCCAAAGATAACAGGGTCCATTCACCTCTTCCAAGGAGGGATAAAGGTCCACCATGGTGCTTCTCAGAAAGAGTTCCTCAGAGACTGTCCTGAAACGTCCAGGGAAGAACTTTTCACAGTCTCTGTAGGGAATTTATTCCAGTACTTAATTACCTTAATATTAGAAACTGTTCCCTCGGTTTTTAACCAACTCTTCCCTGCTGTGATTTTTTAAGATCATTACTCTTCTTCTGTCACAAGGGGCACGGGGAACAGATTGCTTCTCGTCTTCTCACAGCAGCCTCTTCCATATTTGAAGACTGTATTATGGTCACTGAGTGTCCTGAAACTAGAGGAGAAAGCAGTGCTGCAAGGGCTAGATCTGGGAAACATGCCCAGCCTCTTCCTTCTTAGTCTCTTCCCATTCGTTCCGGTAGTCTTATTCCCTCTTAGTCACCCTCTGCACCCTGGGGTCCCTACTTCAGCAAAGATCGCATTGCTTCGCCTCCTCAGCACCACACCACGTCCCGAGGCACCCGTATCCTTGATCCCACAGCTAAGGATGTACAACTGGAAATGGAGTATTATCAGCAGGACGTCTGTGAAGGCATCAGAAATGCACTGAGAGTTACCAGGGAGCTCACAGGGCAACCAGTGCGGTTACCTAGAGCACAACTGTAACTCTGAAGCTGGGCTGCGATGAAGACAAACGGCAGCTGTGCTCCATCCATGGTCAGACGTCCTGTCAAACAGTCCGCATCTAAGCACCGAATTCCTGTCTTCTCGTACAGCTTTGCGATAACCATAATGTCAAGTCCCAAACAAGTGATGAATTATGTCAATTACTGTACTGCAGACATACAAGTCACACTAATGCGCAGCAAATACAGCACTCCTTTAATTACAGTTACAGACACGTACATTTGTTTCTCTCGGTAATTAAAATGTTCTATTGTACTTAATACTGTTATCTGTATTCTTTGGTTAAGTGCAATTTAATTCGCTTTCTTAAGAAAGCTAGGTATAATTTAAAATGAGAAATATACCTCTTTTGCTAATATTCTTTTCCTAATGCTATTGCGTTCCACGACTGAGCATCCAGAAGCCAGTAACTTCTCCTGAGTTTGTTCACAAAGTTTCTGGAAGGTAATGCTGTTCTAAAGCCCAAGAAAACATTTATTTGTGATAGGTTCAGGAAAACTTCCCGGTCGCTAAAGTACTGAATGCGATAAATGAGGTACCTGAAGCATTTGCAAGGCAAAGGAGCTTTCGCGAGGAAAGCAGAGGTTGCACTGGGGTACTCCCTTGAGTGCCCTCTTCATAGCTGATGGGCTGTAATTAATTCAAGAACAGCTGAAGGAACTCCCCTTAAGCCCTCTAAGATGAAAAGTTCCCCTACTAAAGGGGAAACATTTTAGGATATTCCACAGTTGAAAGAAAAAAATCGCAGTGGTGAGAGAAGCAGCTCAGTCCCACAGCCACCTGCACAGGGAACCGGAGACCCTTCTTACTCATTATTTCTTTATTGCAGCTCACAGCCACACGTGGGAAGGTGCAAATATAAATGTGGTCTGTCATTAACGTTATTATTATTTGCCTTGTCACAGTATAGAAAGATTTTTTTTTCCCCACGGGAAATTATTATATTCCTTCTCTGCGTACCATCCCCTCTGCGGCCACAACCCATCATCAGCTCGCCCAGAATGATCAAGGATGGAAAAAGTTACAGGAAGGGAAAGTATTTCAGCAGACATTCAGGGATGAAATACTGCAGACTGTAGTACTGACTACCATACATCCTACACAAACCAGGAAGATATCCAGACCAAGAGCTTTAAACCACGGTTTGGCTGACTTGCATTTCTAGAGAAACAAGGATTTTTTTTTTTTTTTTTTTTTTTTTGGTAAACAGCATGAGCGAACAGCGGGCTCTCACAGACTCTCGGAGAATGTCCTCGCTCCTGTTTGCTGTACAGTGAACAATCCATTTCGAAACGCGCTCTCCCCGACGGTTTGCCAACAGCAGACTTTCTCCATCTTACGGTGTCACAGAAAGGGGGATATTGTGAAAGCGTTCGCAAGGGATGACCTGTTTTAATCTCAGCTGTCATTTCCAATACTGTTTAAGTTTACGCAGCCTCTCTAGGAAGGATGGAGCAATGTTTAAACATCATCCACTCCCTTCCTGTAAATTCTTATACTGTTTTTATTCTTTATCTCAAGCTGGAGAATCTCAAACTGAATCTGAGATCCTGCTCTCCCTGTATGACTCATTCGTAGAACACAGAAATAACACCACCAATATTCACTTAAGAGGCTACGTTTTGGTCCAGATTCACAAACTTTCATATTTTCTTTGGTCAAGAACTGGAATTTCCCCAGCCCTCCCTTCATGCACAGGTTTGGCTACGGAAACACTCTTCCAGAGCCGATTTTTGCTCAATATGAAAAGCAATGCTATTCAAACCCAAATACCAACACCAGTATTACAGCAAACAAATTCAGACATTATGTCGGAAACCAGCTATCTTGCAGCATTACCAACTTACAGGCAGGGAAAGAGTCACCTCCCGCATTCAAAGAGCAGCAGCAAGTTATGGAGAAGTTGCTCCTGGCCCTTGGCTGAGGGCTTGAGACCCATGCTGCATCGTCTTCTCCTCCACCAGCTGTGCTTATATTGCCCTGGATGCACAGATCCTGCCCCGGTCTGCAGCATTTTCCTCAGATTCAAGGAAAGCCGAACCTTACAAAATAATAATAAACATCACAAAGCCTCATGGTATAGAAATAGAAATAGAAAACTGAGGGAGGAAGGCGGTGCCATTAATTCAGAATAAACCCTCGTCCTCCCACAGAAGGTATCGCAAAATCCACACGCTTAATGAATTAAGTCTGCATTCGTAATGAGGTTAAATGAACATCTCACGCTGTTTTAATGACAAAAAGGTAAACTTTCAAATGGAAAATTTACAAACGGCATTAGGATATGTAGCTTCCATTAACTAACTGTTTCAGGTACATAAAAACCTTTGCAAATCTCTTACAACATCCATTTTTAGCCAAACAGTTGGAAAGGGAGTTTACTTCATTACCAACTCTTTTGCTCTGCATGTCGAGAAGCCAATTCTCACGCAGGTATTGTAGCTGCACACGGTTAACAGGCCTTTGTAATTTAAAACCACGAAAAAAGGACAAAGATATCCTGCATATATGATAGGTGTCAGCCCAGTACAATGTGAAGAACCCAAAGCGCTGTGCTATGCTGTCCTTTACGCCCGTAGTCGCATTTATGATGTGTCAACTGGCCCAGCAGGGCTTTGTATTTCATTAAAACCGTACCGTGTCCCCAGGGGACCGCAGCCCAAAATGCACTGCCTCCGTCAACGGCCTTACCGCCACGTGTTAAGGACGCGTGGCTCACAAGGATGGACCCTTTCTGAACAGGCCACGAGCGATTCACTCCTTCAGTTTTCTTTTTATACCGAGATTTTGCTCATCTTGTGCGCTTAAGCTCCAAGCAGCTCATCTACATTTCTCCACGACAACTCCCCAACTCTTCAGGGAGCACACTGAGGCCAATGCTATCATAACCAAGGCAGAAAGCAGCACTCTGAATCTAAATCAGTGTAGTTTAAGCCCTCTAGCAAACAAGACCTGAGCTGCAGGCTCTCCTCCGCGTTGCGGCTTCCCAGCCACCGCCACCCTCACGTGAAAGAGCCCCTCCTGCCACGAGTCAACGGGACTCCTTTGACTCAAGGAGCCGGGAACCCATTGGCACAGCCGGTGAATTTGCCCCACTTGCTATTATTAAAACCTAAACAAGAAAGGCACAGACACAGAATTCATTTCTTTTTTGTTGGTTTGTTGGTGTGTTGTGTTTTTTTTCACGGCAAACAAAACGCTGTCAGAACACTATATCGCTGCCATACTCTAACCTAGGGTTTAACTCAGCCAGCTGACATATACCAAAATTACAACTTGTATTCTCAGCAGCAGGATTTTAACATGTGCTGGTTACCCTCTGTTAAAAATTCTCCTGTTTCCCCCTGTGGCTGCAGGGACATATGTTTTCCCCCAATGTGCAGTCATGGTATAAAAGTAAGAGCCCTCCTGGTTAGCAGCCCATCCACCTGAACCGCCCGCATGAATCCCCTTCTCTGTCCTAAGAGGAAGGGCTAATGTAATTAATATATATACAGTTATGTATAATTAATAATATAACAAAAGCTTTCTCCTCTGAAAAACAAGAGTTAGATATCCAAGCTCTCTGTCAGGCCCCATAATATACTTTGTAAAGCACTTTGCAATATGTACAATTTCAATTTTCCAGCAGAGACCAAAACAAATTAGCAGCTTGTATTCCTCTGTGCTTTGATAATAATTTGCTTCCAGTTCTGTGTCGGTGATCAGGGTTAGTGTAATGAGGGGCAGGAAATAGTAACATCCTAATTAAACTGGGGTGTATAGGAAGTAAACCATAAATCAGCTAGTTAGATGGAGCTCAGTGGGCAGTATTCCTCCAAGAAGCTGAAAATAAATGAATTTTTTAAAAAATAGTAATAAATTAAAGGCCAAAGCAGAAACAGAAAGGGAATTGCTTTGACCTGGATCATATTTGCCCAGGTTCGTTTTCAAAATCTTTTCCAAGACTGCAGCTGTTCCTTAGTATACAGAATCATAGAATCATAGAATGGTCTGGGTTGGAAGGGACCTTGAAGATCTAGATCCACCTCCCTGCCCTGGGCAGGGACACCTCCCCCCAGCCCAGGTTGCTCCAAGCCCCGTCCAACCTGGCCTTGAACACCTCCAGGGATGGGGCTTCCACAACTTCCCTCTGCAACCACTTCCAGTACCAGGACCATATGGGTTCCTAGATGCCACAGAGAACAGTATATTCATCCCCAAACTTAAAGATGGACTTTCTTGTTTGGGGGACCAAAAAGATGATGCACAAGTTACATTCTCCTTTATGAAATTAAGCTACTTTTTAAATTTACAACAACAACCCCTGTACATTTATGGATCAAGAAGTAACTGGGCTCCGCAGCAATACGGGAGATACAAAACCTACAACCAATAGCAGCATCAGCAAAACTACACTTTTAACTAAATTCACCTGCAGCACTTAGAGAAAAATATACTTCCTATATAAAGTATGATGTGCCTTACCTGCACAAGTCTGTACTCTCCTATAGTTACATATAGAGCCCCCAGGGTGGAAGCAGCATATGCTGATGGAAGGACTTTTTCTGCTGGCTTAGTAACATCAGCTTTTAGGAACGTAAGCGAAGCAGACAAGAGCCAGGGTAGCTGCAGCCACATCACTGACTTTTGCACAGTGATATCATCTAAAGGCATGAATTTTTCACAATGGGAGCAAGCGCGGCTATGCCAGCAAAACGTTGCAATGAGGCCACATCTCAGTCTTCTCGCGCCACAGGGGGAAACTGCGCGTGCCTACCAATGGGAGGGAGAGGAACAAACCCAAAGCGCCAAAATGTTTCAGGAGAATCAATCCCTTTTATTTTGGGTTTTCCAGCTGGCTGGCTGGAGGAAATCTTAAGATTATTTCCATAGGAAAGTTATCACGCAAGCCCCAGATCCAGAACCGTAAATGCGTTCATGCAGCATTTTTGGCAAACATATGTGCACCTTCGGGATCAGGACTTTATCATTGCCACATTCAGGCTTTTCCCATATTGCCTCCAGTTATTACACCTCTTGTTTTATTTGGATATAAACTTGCTTAGGTGGCTTACATCAAAACTTGTGCTGAAATGATTGTCAATAGTATCAGTAGGAATAACACCAAATATCAATAGGAAGATCATAGATCTTCAGAGTCATCCAAGAAGGAAAAAAAAAAAAAAAAAAAAGATGTGTTTGAAACCAAGTTGAAAACATTATCTCCTTCTCCCACAGAAATATTTTTGGGGGATCTGCAGATCACTAAGGGTTTTTCCAGGTCAACTCAGTACCTCCCATTTGACTCTGAGACCTACAGGAGGACTGCTGTGCACGTGCCATTTCGCAGCCGTAACTGGTTTCTCTTCATCCTTTCCTAAGCTTTCAGTCTTGTCAATGAACAAAACCAGTTAAAGTTTTTGAAGCTCCTTGAGCACGAAAAAGAGCTAAGTGTCTTCAGGTAAACACAAGAAGCTGAAATATCTCAAAGTCCTGAAGACCTCTGCAATGAAACTCCAGAAGCCCAATGTATCACTGCTCTACCTGACAGAGATTGGGGCTGATATCCTAAAAAAATCCCCTGCTGTACTGCATTAACATTAAATATCCAGCAGAGCATTTGCCCTGATCTACCCGGGAGCCAGTCCAAACTTGGCTTTCATCCATCGTTTATCTGATCTATTTCTTTCAGAACTGATTTTGTAGCTTCAAGTATTATTACATGCTATTTCTTCCAAATAAATAACATATCTGGTGCTAATAAATCCCCTGGGTTGCAGTCATTGCCATTGGCACGGTAGGTCTAATATCTGATGTAAATAATACATACGAGGTGTTCTCTTAAATCAAGTGTTAGGCCCTGATATTAAGCCTTCTGCCTGAGGGATCTAAACTCCTATGTAATATTCATTACGATTACTTCATTAAGCCTGCTTCTTTAGCACCTTTACACCAAAGCAATACCACTGAAGGAATTTCAAGGAATCACCTAATAACACTAAGGCAAGTCACGGTAGGGTTGGGACCTCTGATGCTGAAGCATCCCAGTAAATGTCCTGCAGAACCAGTTAAAGACAGACCCCAGTCCCATAGAGCTGAAAACTTTGGATTTCAGACCCCATCCACAATCCATTCCATAAGGTTTATGAGCGGAGACTGATGGTGTGAAGTACTGAACATTCATTTCTAACGGCTTCATGTTGAGCCAAGCACGGCTCCTGCAATGTGCTCCCAGCAGAGGCAGGAGGACCTACTCAAACTAAGGTACGCTGCTCACAGCCTCACTGTCTCTTGTATTACATTTGTGTTTTACAACATTCACAGAAAGAGCGTAACTACAAAAGTTAAGACAAGTGACCATTTCCATGGCTGGTGTCATGCTGAGTGGGACACTGCTCATCCTAAACGTCAGGAGTAAATATACAACTGCAACAGCTCTCTTGGCTTGGCCAAGCCTGGAGTATATTGCCCGCATCAAAGCTAGGAGCAAATAAAGCAGAGTTTATTACTGCTTATAATATTGGCAGTGCATATTATTATTTCTTTTCACTGTTTTGTTCCAAAAATTTGTATTTCTAAGCAAACATCTTTTTAAACATGTATGGCAAGGGGGAAGGTCTGGAGAGAGGAAGATTTTCCCTCAGTTGAGGAGGACTGGGTCAGAGACCACTTGGCCAAGCTGGACATTCATAAGTCCATGAGCCCTGACAGGATGCACCCACGAGTGCTGAGAGAACTGGCAGATGTTACTGCTAGACCACTCTCCATCGTCTTTGAACGATCACGGAGAACAGGAGAGGTGCCTGAGGACTGGAGGAAGGCTGACATCACTCCGATCTTCAAAAAAGGCAAAAAGGAGGACCCAGGGAACTACAGACCAGTTAGTCTAACCTCTGTCCCTGGGAAGGTATTGGAGCGACTCATTCTGGATGTCATCTCCAAACACGTTGAGGAACAGGAAGTTATTGGAAGTGGTCAACATGGATTTACCAAGGGTAAATCATGCTTGACCAATCCGATAGCTTTCTATGATGTTATAACTGGTTCGCTGGATGAGGGGAGAGTTGTGGATGTCATCTACCTTGACTTTACTAATGCTTTTGACACTGTCTCCCATAACATCCTCATTAAGAAGCTGAGGAAGTATGGGCTAGATGAGGTGACAGCGAGGTGGATTGAGAGTTGGCTGCGGGACAGAACTCAGAGGGTTGTGATCAGCGGCACAGAGTCTAGTTGGAGGCCTGTAACCAGTGGTGTCCCCCAAGGGTCAATACTCGGTCCAATCTTGTTTAATATATTCATTAATGACCTGGATGAGGGGACAGAGTGTATCCTCAGCAAGTTTGCTGATGATACCAAACTGGGTGGGGTGGCTGACACCCCAGAGGGCCGTGCTGCCATCCAGCGTGACCTGGACAAGCTGGAGAGTTGGGCAGAGAAGAACCTAATGAGGTTCAACAAAAGCAAGTGCAAGGTCCTGCACCTGGAGAGGAAGAATGCAAAGCACCAGTATAGGTTAGGGGCGGACCTGCTGGGAAGTAGTTCTGAGGAGAAGGATCTGGGGGTCCTGCTAGACAGTAAATTATCCATGGCCCAGCAATGTGCCCTTGTTGCCAAAAAGGCCAATGGAATCCTGGGTGTGTGGCCAGTAGGTCAAAGGAGGTCATTCTCCCCCTCTACTCTGCACTGGTGAGGCCACAACTGGAATACTGTGTCCAGTTTTGGGCTCCCCAGTTCAAGAGGGACAGGGAACTGCTGGAGTGAGTCCAGCAAAGGGCAACTAAGATGATGAAGGGATTGGAGCATCTCCTTTATGAGGAAAGGCTGAGGGCGCTGGGACTCTTTAGCCTGGAGAAGAGAAGGCTGAGGGGAGACCTCATTATGGCGTACAAGTATCTAAAGGGTGGGTTGAAGGAGGATGGAGCCAGGCTCTTTTCAATGGTTCCCAGTGACAGGAAGAGGGGCAATGGACACAAGTTAGAACACAGGAAGTTCCGTTCAAATACACGGAAACAGTTCTTTACGGTGAGGGTGACAGAGCACTGGCACAGGCTGCCCAGGGAGGTGGGGGAGTCCCCTTCTCTGGAGATTTTCAAGACCCGCCTGGATGCGGTCCTGAGTGATGTGCTCTGGGCAATCCTGCTTTGGCAGTGGAGTGGGGCTGGATGATCTCTAGAGGTCCCTTCCAACTCTGAAAACTCCGTGATTCCGTGATTCCGTATTAGATCTGCGGTGACGCGGACACAATCCCGTCAAAACATGGTATCGCTTTCAAGGTAGTAAATCCAAAAAGATTAGATAATCCATTATCTGTTGGGAAATTCCTAAAATGTCTGCTGTCCTGCAGGTTGTGGGATTCCCAAAAGTAGGGCAGTCACGCCTAAACAGTAGAGGTGTAACCACAGGTGGTAACACAGGCTGCCACATTGCGAAACAGCACCTCTCCCAGCTGGTCTTGCCCCGAGCCTCTTGTTAACCCAGCAGGCTGAGACCTGGAAGTCAACATGATGCAAGTTTTGTGTTCAGACGGCTAAAAAAAAGCCCAAGAATGCTGTTTCATGATGTGTCCTGTATTTGTGATGGGGTTTTTTTGTCCTCCTATGTCAGTTCAGTCCCGTGTCAGACAAGAGGGATCCTCCAGAGCTGTGGGGAACGTCCTGATGATCCCACTAGGAGTTATTCACTACCTCCTGTCGGATACATACCAGTACATAGAAAGAAAAATACAGTTCTCATCATTCTTCTATCCCCAGTATTAAACTCAAGAGGAAAAATGTGTTGGTTGGGAGAACTTGGACTACTGCACAAATTCTTACATCCACAAACTCCCTGAGAACATTGGTTGGCAGAAGATATTGTTGGTATTGCAAACACATTAAACAGCAGTGATGGATTTGAAAAACATTTAGCCTTCAGCTAATGCAGATAAGTTTAAGATGTATAGTATGCCTTTCCATAAGAAATCAACAGGAGTACCTACCTAATCTGCTTAAACTCTCCATAGGAGTCCTTATTTGCATACATATTTAAAGGCTTTTTGAAAACAGAGCCTTTATTGTGCCATGGCCCCAGTCAGGACTGGCACTCCGTTGGCCTATGCTTCATTCATACAACAGTACACAAACATTTCCCTGCGGTTGTACCCCAAATGGCAAGTTACAGGTGACGAACATGGGAGAAAGACACAATGTAATGTAGAATCTTATATACATTATCTGACTATAATTTTTTTTTCCCACTTCAGTCCTTGCTTTTCTCTAACCTGGTTTCAGAAAAGCATCGCGCTGACGCGGGATGAAGTTAAAAGAAGAAGCACCGGTAGCACTGGGGTTCAGCCCAAGTCACAAAATGCCAGCCTGAAACGCTACAGAGATATTTGAGATGCCACCAGGTAAAGCCTGAACACAAAGGCCTTCTCATAATGTGCACCAATCACCACAGAGGCCAGGCCTTGTCTAGCATGATCTGTTCAAGCACAACATAAACATTAACAAAAATACATGTTTTTGTTCCTTTTCAACACCATGCTCTTCTTCACTGCCCTCTTTTTAGGATCTTTGTGGCATTTCTTGAGTTATCGCACACCCAGCTGAGTGGTGTGGTCAACACACTGGAGAGGAAAGATGCCATCCAGAGGCACCCGGACAGGCTGGAGAGGTGGGACTGTGCCAGCCTCATGGAGTTCAACAAGGCCAAGTGCAGGGTCCTGCGTTTGTGTGGGCCAGAGCAACCCCTGGTACCAATACAGGCTGGAGGATGAAGGGACTGAGAGCAGCCCCGAGGAGAAGGACTTGGCAATGTGCGCTGGCAGCCCAGCGAGCCCCCGGCACCCCGGGCTGCATCCCCCGCAGCATGGCCAGCAGGGCGAGGGGGGGATTGTGCCCCTCTGCTCTGCTCTGGGGAGACCCCCCTGCAGTGCTGCCTCCAGCTCGGGGGGTCCCCACAGCAGAAGGAAATGGAGCTGTTGGAGTGGGGCCAGAGGAGGCCCCGGAGATGCTGGGAGGTCTGGAGCCCCTCTGCTGGGAGGACAGGCTGGGAGAGGTGGGGGGGTTCAGCCTGGAGAAGAGAAGGCTCCGGGGAGACCTTAGAGCCCCTTCCAGAGCCTAAAGGGGCTCCAGGAGAGCTGGGGAGAGACTCTTGATTAGGGAGGGGAGCCATGGGATGAGGGGGAATGGTTTTAAACTGAAAGAAGGGAGATTTAGATGAGATATGAGGAAGAAATTCTTGGCTGTGCGGGTGGTGAGTCCCTGGCGCAGGGTGCCCCGAGAAGCTGTGGCTGCCCCATCCCTGGAGGTGTTCAAGGCCAGGTTGGACGGGGCTTGGAGCAACCTGGGCTGGGGGAGGTGGCCCTGCCCAGGGCAGGGGGTGGAACTGGATGATCTTCAAGGTCCCTTCCGACGCAAACCATTCTATGAATCTATGATTCTACCAGAGCTTTACCCCTTAAGGTCTGGCATATATTCCAGCATTGACCTTGAAAACTTTTCATACCTATCAATCTATACACATAAAATACATCCACGCACATATACATAAATAAATACAATTACAGCACTATTCTGATAGATGAGCTTTTTTGTAATATATTGCAAACTCTTATAAGTGTCTTATTGAACTATGTTTTGAAAAAAAAGTTAAATACTCAGCTCTAAACCAAGCTGTGTCAAACTTATTGCCAACTATAACAAAGGACTACTGTGAAACATAACTCTTCCGCGGAATATACTATAATTGTACTTTTTGAAAGCAATGTCAAATCATTGACATTGACTTGGAATTCGACGGTATGAGAAATGCAGAAAAGTTACAATATATATAAGCTGTAAATTAGATCCTAATCCAAACTTATCACGTTGATAGTTGTTAGACAGACTATTTGGGTGCATATTTAGTTCTCTGGTTTTTCTATTCCTTTTTCAAGCTGTTGTCTTTTTCTCGGATTTTCATAATCAGATTTTTCAGTAATCTTTACAATAAATTACATTACAGTTACAACAAAACACAGTTAAAATAAAGATAAAGACAAACTCATGCCAAATCACAAATACAAACTTACCAAAGATTTATGAAGAGAAAAATCAGAGTTTGGCAGGTGAAATCCAGAATGCAGCATTTTGGGCAAATATTTATTAGTTGCCAAGCACATCCCGAAGGTAAACATCTGAAAAACAAAATTCACATAAGATCAGAAGTGAGCAGTTATCTATCTCCTTTAGCATATACACTGACCTTTTAAAAATTAATCTTTCCTAATCGATGATTTGTTATTCCGAATACATGACACAAGGAACAACCTAAGCTATATCTGCACTAGTGAGCACCGACAGCCAACAGCATCACCTCGTTAGAGCAAAAGGATTGGTGCTGAGGGTCTCCAAGGTGCAAAGCTAGCACAGCGATGTGGACACTCACACCCCCAACCCAACCTGAAACACCCATGAAAACTTTCCTTTGAAAGCAGGAGAGATCCGGGAAGGATTCAGACTGAGCAGACATTGGCGTGTAATGGATTTATATACACAAATTCCTCCATGGGATAAAGGAAGATCTTAAAAGTGTCTTGTTAACCATCAGAAGATGTTTAATGTGTTCATTATCACCTTCTTTGATGCTATTTCATAAAGCTACGACACAAAGTTTTCAGATGAAGATTGTACCTTCCAGATGGAAATGAAAACATAACAACACTTATGTGCAAATATAGGAGAAAAAAGAAAGAAAAGCATATTTTCCAGGGAAAACAAGTTCTTGTTCTCTTGAGGATCCTCCCTCAACTGCCAAAACTATGACAACAAAACCCACTTTGGAGATAGATTTAAGTGAGATTTTAAAAAGATGGTTTGGTGGCATTTTTCTTATTCTGTAATTCCTCAAAAAGTCATGCAGTGTAATTAGCCCAGGCCAAACACAAGTATGAAGTATGAAACCCAACCTCTATTTCCTATGCTTTCTGGTATCCTGGAACTTCGCAAATGGAGGATACATTGACACAGCATATTTCGGGCTCGCCCTGCAAATGTACATAGCACGTTTACTCCCGCCCTTCAAACCACCTAAAGCCTATGGGACATGTTGAGAGTGCCATGCATGGTGACGTCTTACTGGACTTGCTAGGCCTTACTGGAAGTTGGAGACGTCCTTCTCATAAGAAAACAGCTTTTCTGTCCCACCTTCTGGAAAAAGTCCCCTCAGGTCCCTCAGCATTTCTGCACCTCACACGCACAATGTTTTATAACAGGTCTCTCCTGAGATCCTCAAGACATAGTTTGAAGTTGAGAAACTGCAAATAATCTGACACATTTGGTTATTTTTTAATATTTGAGGTTTTGAAATCAGTGTGTGGAATGGGAAGCCGCTTACTGCATCAGACACCAAATCCAGACGGAAACAGAACAGCGGACTGAGAGCAAGCGAGATGGGTAAAGGTGCCCAACAAAGTCATCTATCACAGTTTTGCAAACTGTCACATGAATCCCTCCTTAAATGACCACGATGTTTTTGCAACAGATCTCTCCCACAGCTTTACAATACATTCTGCACCTTTAACTGCTTTCTTTGCCTTCCGCCACCCACCATTCGATCTCTGCCTTGACTACTTCTAACATTTTGAACATCTGAAGAGCTGCCAAGTTTTTGAAGCAACCTATTTCCAGAACTGTTTCTTTACCTCAAGAGATGTAATTTCTCCCAAAACACTCCTCTGGAGCAAAGCCCAGGACTGGCAATATGTTCACTCGGGATCCGTGAAAGGTTTACGTTTCAATACCTATTGCACCTGTCATGATAATACCAGGCATTTTCCACCCACGATGCAGGAGAGAATCCAAACTTCCTGTGGGATGTGCAAAACTAGCACTCAGCCTTGGGAGCCATCCAGGCATGGTTATCAGGAAGAGAAAAGCTATTTCTGCTGGCTTGCAGGAATTGATGGCACCATTTAATGTCTTGTCTTTATATGCAAGTGTGTATAACCCAGTTTTTCCGCAGCTGCTGTGACGTCAATAAATTCAGTATTATCTCCATTTTACATTGTGGGATGTAATATAAATAGTCCTGGAACTTACGCTGGGCATAATTCGGTATTTACGACATTTACCCTTTTCAAGTCCGAGGCACCCATATAGCTGCCTAACGCTGAAACAAAATATTTGACCTGCTTAAGGTTCGGTGAGGAGAAAAATATTATATATATTCTGTAGATGTATCTCCCTAAGTAGGGTAGTATTTCTGGAAATAACGTCATCCAGCCGATCGCTTTTTATCATTGCAAACCGAGACTTCACTTCAAGGGCTCTTTTTGAACAGAACATCTATACTATACTGACCAATAAATATTAGTACATGTGATACACGAAGAATCCCTAAAATATCTACAGTTAGACACTTGCTTTACAGTATGAGCTCCACTTGAATAGTACGTGTGTATAATATCCTGAATTTTTGCACATCCTATTACCTAATCAGACAAAATCATTTGCTTCATCTAAATTTACTAGAGTGAAAATTTATCTCTTAGAATCATAGAATCATAGAATCAGTGAGGTTGGAAGGGACCTTTAAGATCATCAAGTCCAACCATTAACCTACCCTGATAAAAACACCACCACTCCTAAACCATGTCCCTAAGCACCTCATCTACCCTTTTCTTAAACACCTCCAGGGATGGTGAATCCACCACCTCTCTGGGCAGCTTATTCCAATGTTTAATAACCCTTTCAGTGAAAAAATGCTTCCTAACATCTAATCTAAACCTGCCCTGACATAACTTGAACCCATTTCCTCTTGTCCTATCACTTGTCGCCAGGGAGAAGAGGTCAGCTCCCATCTCTCTAAAACCTCCTTTCAGGTAGTTGTAGAGGGTGATAAGGTCTCCCCTCAGCCTCCTCTTCTCCAGGCTAAACAACCCCAGATCCCTCAGTCGTTCCTCATAAGGTTTGTCCTCCAGACCCTTCACCAGCTTTGTAGCCCTTCTCTGGACACGCTCCAACACCTCAATGTCCTTCTTGTAGTGAGGGGCCCAAAACTGAACACAGTACTCGAGGTGAGGCCTCACCAGTGCCGAGTACAGGGGGATGATTACTTCCCTAGTCCGGCTCACCACACTATTCCTGATGCAGGCCAGGATGGTGTTGGCCTTCTTGGCTGCCTGGGCACACTGCTGGCTCATGCTCAGCCGGTTGTCCACCAACACCCCCAGGTCCTTTTCTGCCAGGCAGCTTTCGAGCCACTCCGCCCCCAGTCTGTAGCGCTGCATGGGGTTGTTGTGACCCAAGTGCAGGACCCGACACTTGGCCTTGTTGAACCTCATACCATTGGCCTCAGCCCATCTGTCCAGCCTGTCCAGATCCCTCTGCAGAGCCAATCTACCCTCAAGCAGATCAACACGCCCCCCCAGTTTAGTGTCGTCTGCGAACTTACTGAGGGAGCACTCGATCCCCTCATCCAGATCGTTGATAAAGATATTAAAGAGAACGGGCCCCAGCACCGATCCCTGGGGGACACCACTCGTCACTGGACACCAACTGGATTTAACTCCATTTACCACCACTCTCTGGACACGGCCATCCAGCCAGTTTTTTACCCAACGAAGAGTATACCTGTCCAGGCCATGAGCAGCCAGTTTCTCCAGGAGAATGCTATGGGAAACGGTGTCAAAAGCCTTGCAAAAATCCAGGTAGACCACATCCACAGCTTTTCCCTTGTCCAGCAAGTGGGTCACCTTGTCATAGAAGGAGATCAGGTTTGACAGGCACGACCTGCCTTTCACAAAGCCATGCTGACTGGGCCTGATCACCCTGTTCTCTTGCATGTGCCGTGTGATGGCACTGAGGATGATCTGCTCCATGACCTTCCCAGGCACCGATGTCAGACTGACTGGCCTGTAGTTCCCTGGATCCTCCTTCCGGCCCTTCTTATGGATGGGCGTCACATTTGCCAACCTCCAGTCAGCTGGGACCTCCCCAGTTATCCAGGACTGTTCATAAATGATGCACAGTGGGCCAGTGAGCACTTCCGCCAGCTCTCTCAGCACCCTTGGATGGATCCCATCCGGCCCCATAGATTTGTGCACCTCCAGGTGCTGAAGCAGGTCCCTCACCATTTCCCTTTGGACTACAGGGGCTTCACTCTGCTCCCCATCCCTGTATTCTAGCTCAGGGGTCGGAGAATTCAAGGAACAACTGGTCCTACTGCTGAAGACTGAGGCAAAGACGGCATTAAGTACCTCTTGGTACCTATAATTTTGGTTCAGGCTTTTCTTCTTAAGGTAGCAGTGCTTCAGCGGCAGACTGCAGTGAAACCCCACCATTCCCAGAAAAACCTAATCCACCCTTAGAAATACCTCACGCACAAAAGTAGATACAAACTGATAGTTTTCCTGACGATAAATACAGCTATGGGCAGCAAAACGTCTTCTATTTTGTTTCAGTAATAAATCACTTCCCTGACTTCAGTTAGTAATGAGATTTTTAATCATGTGGATTGAACATATCCTCAAGTTAATAAAAAAGTATGGCTTCCTCTTTATCTTTAATAAAAGATTTGTACACTGCTCAAATGATTGGTATTACGTTTTTAAAGAACCTTAGATTGATGCTTTTCAATTCTCCTTCCTATTTTTCTGTGCTTTTATAATTCAAAGGTAATATAGGGTATAGTTAATAATTCATAAGGTAATTTTAAGGCTTTTATTCAGAAACCTTTTGCCTATTGACTTAAGGACGTGCCATAAATATATCCAGGTATTACTACCTTAGCAATCTGCAGACCTGTACAGATGAAATCTCTGAATTTATGCAAGTCAGGATTCATGTTTAAGAATCAGAGCACATCATTACAGCCTTGAAAGGGTACAGGGGGAGGAAATAGCTTTACAGGATTATTTAAACCAGTATATTTCATGTCTTCACACAGTTCTGCTTTTTCGCCCTTGTTTGCAGGTTTATTCTTGACGGAGTTATTTTTGCAGTTGCCTAAGAGACAAAGGAGCTAGCTGCATTTTTTTTAAAAAGGTAAACTCCACCACACGGGTCCTGTGCTCCCCACCTGCAAGAGCTCCAAACCAAAACCTCCGCTCTGGGAAAGCTCAGCTGGCCAAAAACCAGATTTTCCTCTTCTCCTGGAAGTAAAAAAAAAAAAAAAAAAAAAAAAAAAAGAAAAAAGGATTTGTCAAAACCGGAAGGAAAATGTCAAAACCGGGTACCAGTTAATACAATCCAAGTATATCCCATTTTGGTTGCTAATGGACGCAAAGCTGATGCCGTGCACGGGCAGGGTCCCGGCTGCCCCCCACAGCCCCGTCGCGGTGCAGCTGCCCCCGAGCGCTCAGCAGCCTCGTGCGCGTGGAGCGCCTTCCTCCAAACCGCCGGGAAACGAGCTGCCTAAAGAGTGTCCTGCCCAATATTTTTCCAGTGGCATTTCTGACTGAGCCCTTTTCCAGTCCACAACAGAGAACAGAAGTCCAGATAGGATCTGGGGGTGTCAGTATTTGATTCTTGAAGATGATTTTTTTAAATTTATTTTAAAAAAAACCCCCACACTTTAACTTCTTATTTCCCTCAAGCAAGAATTTAATCTTCTTCTTTCAGAGTTGCTCATTTTGCTATCTTCACAAAATACTCAATTAACAACAGCCAAGCTTCACCATATTTGGGTATAGCTTTTTCACCTACTTCAGAGAAACAAAGCATTTTGACCAGTGTGTTTCCGACTTTCACTCATGTGCATAATAGCTACTGCAAAGGAATCGCCCATCTCACGCAAGCTTTCAGGTACCGCTACGTAACGACGGGAGAGAGTAATAAAAATTGATAGTAGTTCTTAATTCCACATCTAACAAAGGAAATTGAGTTGAGCTGTGCACAGAGCCATCATTTATTGCTGTGACACAGTTAATAGCACCACCTGTATCAGCATTTGCCTAAATATAAAACTACGGGATCCTGCTGCCCGTTCCTCTAAGTTTGCCAAATGCTAGTGCTTTCGGTAAAGGATTTCGCTGTTCTCCGAAAGACACAAGTTTTAGCATCCCAAGGAAAATGGTGTCTTTATGATGTAATAGTAACACGAACCAGATTACATTTCATTTGAGACCACCTCTGAGCACACCCTTTGTGCCCCGTCTAACTGCCATCTCCGCGAGAGCAGCTCTGAGCTCCTCTTTTTGGTTTGACCTCTGAGCCCCAAAAACTCCTGACTAAAGCTTACCCCCTCTCTTCTCCAGCTCCCAAAATGCAAACTGCTGTCGGGCTCTTCAGTTCCCCCTGCAAGACAGGCAGCATATGTCATGTGCATTATTCACAGCTTTACAGAGCTCCTTTTCCATGCAGGTTTAAAAATGAATAGCAAAATGTGTATCGAACCCAAACCCTTGGCAAAAATGATGACAATGAAGTAAAGTCTAAAACTAGACTAGGGTAGGGATTATCTCTAAAGTAATAGGATGGCAACACAATACATTTCTATAATAAATTAAATTAATGAAATATAATAAATAATTAAAATAATAAATAATAAAATCATTAATAATAATAAATAAATAATAAATGATGATTAAAATAATGCATTAAATGAAATAAATTGAATATAATAAATTTCTATTTTTCAGGTGGACAGGTCTGAGCGTATACTTTGCACAGTCCCAAACAGCCGAGGTCTTTCGCAGATGAAAACTTTGAGTCAGGAGGTAGTTCAAGAGGAACAACATAGAAAATGTAGTTTGTATTATCTTGAGAAGAAGGAAAGCCATAGCAGCAAAGCCCGATGAGGGGTGTTTCCTTTGTGCTCAGCTAAAACGATAAATACAGACACCCTGAGACGAGCGGTCTTCAAAATCCTGAGAGCAAATGTAGGCTCACGCACTAGAGAGAGGATCAGAGAGTTCAGAGGAATATCACGGGGGGCAAACGAAGTCTGCTAGCTACGAAACATTCCTCCTGGTCCCCCATACGCATCTCTAGTCTCCTTAAAGAAATATCCCAGGAGGACCCAGACTTAAAGAAACCCCCCAGGAAGACCCGTCCCTACAGGGACCCTCACCGGAGTTTCTGCCTCCTGCATGTCCATGACAAAGAGAGAGAAATAAAGCCCTAAGGCGTTATGCAAAACCATGCTAATGGTAACGCAGCACACAACGGCAGCTAAGCGAGTAAGCCGTATAAGCAGTGTAAGTACTGCTGCCACGACACTTATTTATCTTCCCAGAGATGCAGACTCTGTGCAAGTGTTGAACGTTGTTAGAAGCGGCCCGGCCAACTAAGCAAACCCCCAGTCCTGCCCCAACTAACATTTAAAGAAAAAAAAAAAAAAAAAAAGCCCAAAACTTTGAATGACTCCTAGCAGTCAGTCTAGTAACGCCTGCCAGGAAAAAGGGAATTTCGGAGATGGCATGCCATCAATTTTCTTCATTTGTGTCAGAAGTTGAGCAGCTGTCTTCTTACCAGACTGAAGTGGAGCCAAAAACCTTGTCAGGCAGCTGAAGAAAAAGCACTTCAGAGGAACTAATCTCAAAGACCCAAAAGTATGTATCACATTTTTGAACAGGCATGTGTTAATATTACTACTACATTATCAATTGGCAATGTTTTGCAGAAGTAATTGAAAAAAGACTGCTTCGTTTGTTTACACTGCTCGCCAAGGAAAAGCAAGATGCCACACATACTTGAACTCCGGAGTTTGTTTATTTATTTACTTATGGCCAGCAAAAGATTTTTAGCATTTTCTTCCCCTAAGCTGGTGAGGAAAGTGAAACAAGATTCACCTCCACAGAAAAAAGAAGACGCACCTGGATGTTCTGTGGCAAAGAGATCTACATTTCAGCAAGCGCTGGTATTCCCCGGGCACTGCAGACACATCAGCCAGGGAAAAATAACCCCATGGAGAGAGGCGCGTTTGAATCAGCCCGTTGCTCCAGCAGCCACGGATTGTGACAGACTGGGAAAACCCAATTCACAATTTGTTTCTTCTTCAGTGTTGCTCCAGTAACTGTGTGCTGGGCTGAAGGATCCTTCAGGACAACCCTAAGAGAAACTTGGTACTTACCAGCAGCAGGGATGTGACAAAGCAAGCCATCAAATCACAAGATTTATTGCAGAAGGAGCTTTCCCAAGTGGGATCTACTACCATAAGGCGCAGTTTGGCCAAACCGAGAGTACTGCACTTACAGATCTTAATTCAGCCCAGAAGGCAAGCCAGAGAGGGTGGTGGCCTCCTCCCAATGGTGTGCCACCATCCACACCGCTGGGATCCCAACCATCCACTCACCACAATCCATATCGGTGTAAGTCCCCTCACAAGACGTGTTTTGTGATCACGGTAACCTCGAAAGCCACAGATGCCCAGAGATCTTGTTGAGGCCCCATGCCTGGAGGTGTTCAAGGCCAGGTTGGATGGGGCTTGGAGCAACCTGGGCTGGAGGTGTCCCTGCCTATGGCAGGAGGGTGGAACCAGATGATCTTCAAGGTCCCTTCCAACCTAAAGCATTCTATGATCCTATGAAATCCCCCCTCTGTGTGTGACAGCTCCACTGGAGAAGCAGATCTGGCTGGGCCCAGGAGGGAGGGAAGGCTGGCTCTTCAGAGGAGACACCAACATCACAGGATTTGCTGCTCTCTCTTGGTGAGATGGGTGCTTCTTCCGACCACATTCAAGAGTGGGAAGAGCTGGAATTTGCAACCATAGCAGGGTATTGTTTAACTATCTTTTGATTCTGGTGGACGAACCTGTCGTTTGCCAACCACGTCGATAGAAGTGCCATATACAAGGACAGAATTGAAGTGAATAAATAAATTACTAAATAGATGTTCGAGATCCTACTTGGGCTAGCCATCTTCTTTCAGCCAGCTTTTCCCCGAAATGTTTATTTACTACACAGCTAAGCTCTTGGCAGCATTCCCACTGCGAAATGTGCTGCCCAGATATTACAAAGTGAACTTCGAACGAAAAAGACTTTTTTTTCCTCACGTCTCCCCTTCTTCCACACAGATATCCCTTTACTTCAGAACTGTGCCTTTAAGGCACAATTTTGCCCAGAATTTCTAGAATGCTCAGTTTAAGAGAGATGCGTTTATAGACCATTGCTAAAAATGAGATTTCCTATGTGGTCTTCAGCAAACTACTTCAAACAGACATTTTTCCTTCCTCCATTTACTGAAGAAATGCTTCCTTACTTTTCAGAGGTCTACAAATGCAAACAAATTAACGTACATGAAAAATCACTGGCAGTGTGTTGTTAACATGTTTAAATAAAAAAAAAAAAAATCAGTTGTATAATAGCGCAACAAGATTCCGGCATTCTGGTATTGAATGCTGAGAGGAATGAGGTTTCCTTAGAGCTAAACACAAAAAAGCAAAGAATAGAAAATAATGATAACGTGAGTGGATGACATTCCCCTGTTTCAGTATCTATATTCAACTACTTTTCACAATGAGGTTCCAGTCGTGATTAAGAGCTCTGGAAAATCAAGAAATATTAATGCAAACCGGTAAGAAAACATTGTGTCTTAGATACTTCTACTGTGGTCCGGCAGAGATTCTCTGATTAGCATTTGCAGACTGTACTGAGCATATCTAATATAAAGGCAATACATACTGCACAGCCCTCAACAAATATTATCAAGATGGAAATGCCTACTGACAAATTCACAAGCTGCAAATGTACAGTCATGAAATTCAATAGCCTCACAGCTGCACACTTGTAACTTGTGAATGCAGAAAAATGTCTGAATTGGCAGCAGGCTTTCTGGCAGATGATATCATTTTACAGATGACACTGTAGAGTCTGCCAGTTTGACGTTGAACTCTCCTCTTGCCTTTTTTTTTTTTTTTTTTTTTCGGTTGTTGTTGTTGTCGTTTCGTAGCTCTTTCTCTGAGATCTACTAGGAGCGCAGTGGCTCATAAGAGTCTGCTATTTACTTCTCTGACTCTGCAAAGTGCTGTAATTGCTCAGCTCGGTTCCCTCGGCTCTGCTTATGTACAGCTGACGTTGAACAGGGTTTATTCCGGAAAAAGAAAACTTTGCCTTTCTCTTCAGTATTTCAGATGCACAAAGTGCACTATTCCATAGACGTGTCCTTGGGTTTTTCCCCCGGTTCCGAATAGCTCGGATTTCACTGCAAGTGACCGCCCTTCATAAATAGTTGAAATGATTGCGCCTTGATACTTGTAATCTGCATATTTTCAGACCACTTAGAGAGACGGAAGCATTCCTTCGAAAAGACAAAAGGCCTCTACGCGACCTGCGGTGATGTCCGCTCAGGGCACTAAGTGCCGAGCTGGCCCAGTTCCAGCCAAAGCTTGGTGACATAGGAGACCTGTCAAAAAAAGCTCAGAAATAAATTTTAGGATATTTTCTATTATTTTTTTCCCCTCTGTGCCCTGTGCAATCATCACTGAAATGTTTGGCTGGGATCTGTGACCAGATTCCCTGGAGGTGTTCAAGGCCAGGTTGGATGGGACTTTGAGCAACCTGGTCTAGTGGGAGGTGTCCCTGCCCATGGCAGGGGGTAGGAACGAGATGATCTTTAATGTCCCTGCCAACGCAAACCACTCTATGATTCTATGATTCCATGATTCTACGATTCAAGCAAGACGCGAAAGCAAGGCACCCCCTGAAATGAAGTGGTTCTTCGCACCTCAAAGTCCCACCTATACAGTGAAGAAATTCCTACAGAGCCAGGAAGATGACAGCATGGGGAACCCCTGGGCTGTTTGGGGTTTTTTAATGCAGTTCAACTCTCACGTTTTTGTCTGCTTGTGCTGTGCTTTGCTTGCTGCCCCATCCTGCTGGAAGGGGTGATCTCTGCACCTTCATGGTTGGCACCCTTTGAAAGGTCACATCGCTACGTAACTTAATGCCTCGAATTATCACAAAGTACAATGTGAGTACTTCAGTAGGACTGCATCAAACTTGCTTAAACAAGCCAAATTTTAAGACATCTCACCAAGGGCTCAATGTTGTTCCACCACTGAACACAGATGGAGGTTCTCCTTTCTGTAAACTTAACAAAATAAAGTGCAGGAACTGAAAAAAAAAAAACAACACCCAAAACAAACAACCCAAACATACAGGTGTGGGTAATCTCCATATAAGGTAAAAGAAAACTCAACTTTATGGTTGTTTTACGGATGCTGCTCCAAAAAGTGCCTGAGGTTTCAGACAAGGCTCTGCACCGCAGCTATTAGGACTAGCCAAACTCTTTGCATCTATTTTACTAGACGCTTGTTCATATAGTCTGAACCATAAAAGCCCACGAGCCGCAGTAGCCTCTTTTTTCAACACAACTCCAAGAGCAGTTTCCCTGCTTTACACCTACGCTACTCTCCTCTGAACTTGGTAAAACGGCAGTAACTCTGCAGTAACCCACACGCGAACGATCGGGACTTTACCTACTGCATGTACTATTTCGCTTTAGATATTCACGCTCAAGAAGTACCATGCGAAAATCTCCAGCCTGCAGTGATGTATACACCTAATGTATTTATTATGCCAGAAAAATATATTACATTATCGGCATTTTAGCAAAGGTTGATTGCGATATTAACTGGTCTCCCTGTATAGATTTTTAATGTGAGAAATGTCTTGTGCATTTAAAATTGCCTTTAACCACTAGAATTTGGGGCCCCACTTCTTAAAGCATCCAGCACACAGTAGCTTCCCCTGGCCCACTTAGAAAAAAAGGCAGAATTTTTCCTGCAAAAAAACCCTCCTTATATGAAAGCTGAAATATTATTTACTGTGTTCTTTGAAGAACAGACACTATCGCCTTGAAAAAAGTTCAAATTCTAGGAGCTTCTACAGTATTTTTAACAGTTGGAATCATCCACAAAATGTTTTCACCAGAAGCCTTCAGGTTATTGCTGCCGGTAAGAAACGGAGAGGAAGGGAAATTATCTGGACTGCCAAAATAACACGCTCTCTTTTGATGTCTCTGATTTTTGAGGGAGGAAGCAAATTGCTCCGCAATACATTAGCACGAATCACATCACCAAATTCACAGGGGGAGCAGTGATGAGGGGTGATTTGCTGCACGCCGCGTGCTGAGCTGCAAGAGAGAAAAGTGAGCGCAGTGAGAGGTGCGCGGGGAAAAAACATGGAAATCTTTCCCCCTTTGCCCTGCTCTCCGTACCAAAAGGAAGAACGGGCCAGAAACTACATAAATATTGCAAAAGCTAATAATTAACCTGAGCTACTCTCATCTTTCTTATTATTTTGAATGGGCACGAATCATACTTGACAGCGTCCTCCTCACCCTTCTTTGGGATTTTGATGCTCTTGACTAGAATGGAAAAATTTTCCTTGAAAGTGGGTTGAAAATATACACGATAAGCATTTGCTTACCCAGAGACTACGGACCGAACCAGAGAACAGTTCGTTCCTACCCTATTTCTTAAGACAGCAAATATACAGAAGCATTACTTTTCCCCCTCCCTTTTTATCTCTTTTGAGAATTGTTGCACAATCTGCCGTTTCACAGGATTTCAGCGAGGAGTATTCACCACTTTAAGGCTTGGCTTTTTTATTCGCCCTAAAAGCTTCAACTTTCCCTGCAAACTTTGTACGTCATCCTCATCAAATCATACACAGAAATGGGCATTAAGTGTTTTGTTTACTCGTAACTTGGCAGAGCCACAAGAAAGAACAGAATGTAAAGAATGAACTCCCTTTGCAAAAGTCATTCATATCGAAACAAAAGCCTTTCGCTTCCTGAAACAGCTTTTCTAAGCAGGCCTCATATATTTCTGAATTGCCCAGCATTGCAGTGACCTCTCCGATAACTGAGAAACATTTGAAAGCCAATTTAAAAACAGAAGGAATGAGAAAGTTCTCCTGGATCTGATTTTTCATTAAAAAAGCATTAAGAAAATATGGGCTTTTCAACACTGCAATCTGAGCAAGCAACCGCTTTTCATGTAACATGTAGAAACCTGCTGAATTCAGACTACTTCCAACTTCCCCTCGGCTGCAGCAGCTGGATAGATTTGTTTCCACCTCCTTTTATCATTTGTCATTACTGGGGTATGTCTCAGAAAGCCAATTGAGCTCTAAACTGTCAGTTTTGCGCCAAAGCCAAAACAATTCATTTTTTACAATTTGATCACATCCTTCGGAGTGCTTCGTGTTCCTTTAATTCCCAGCTCCCCGCACCTCTGCACCCAAAGCGAATATAAGTGTTGTTTGGGGTTTTTCAAACCAAAATGCCCTTTACTAAAGCACCTGGAGTAAAGCTGCACGCGGTTGATCCTATGCACGTGCTCCACCGTTTGCTCCAGGAGTTGCAAAACTTCTGTGGCCACCAGAGAAGACACCATCCACACGTGGCTGCAGAGAAAAAAAGACTTGTTACTAAAAAAAAAAAAGTTTAAAAGCTCTCCCCCAAAACCCTTTCGAAGGCTGGCTGCCTCCACCGCCTGAGCCAGGGTTGGAAATAAGGCTGCCGACAGACCTTCTCCCGTTGCCCCGGAATTTCGGGGGGATAGGAGAGGGTGGGTGTGGGGAGGGAAGGCATCTCAAGTACAAGAAAGGATGATTATCAAGTCTAAAGAGAGCACATCATAAAATGAAGAAATATCGGACTATTTCTAAAGCAGTTATTTTGTTTTCAAGATTAAAACGTGCGGCAGTATTCCCCTCTGCTTAGCATTCCAGAGGAGGTGTTGCATTTAGCCAGCAAAATTAATTCACTGGAATAAAAGAAAATTGAAACACTGGAAGCAAAACAGAAAAGCATAAGATGAGAATTTTGTTTCCTATATTTCGGCTAGGAAAGAAATTATGTTTTCCAAACTTGATTAACTCCAAGGCCCAGTTCTGCAATAACAACCAGAATGATTCACGGAGACTGCTCATGTGCATAAACTCCCCCTGGTACAACCGCGGGAGTGGGACGTAAATGTGTGAGTTCAGAGGAATCTCTTAACCATACTATCTGCATAATTTATCTGTAGATATTTCGAAAGTTTACAAAGCTCTACCAATGAGTTAGAAAGATTTGGGAACTTCTGAAAAGTGTGACCTGTTACATAAACCTGTATTTTAAGAAGTGAACTAGAGACAGGAGGAAGGATCACAGGGGTTGGACACATAACCAGCTGTCCCAATTCGGCTGAGCTGTTTTAGCTGTCAGTGTGTGAATTCTTAATGTGTGATGATTATAAAAGTACGGAGAGATAGTTCAGCTCGCTCGTTTGAATTATTTTGCCTTTGCCTCAGAGTAACAGCACATACATGGGCTGCTACCCCAAAGCTACTGCTGGTGACTTCTGCGCCCGAGACCCACGCGTCTAAGCCACTTGCAAAGCTTAGACCTCAGAATATTTATTTATTAAGATCTAAAGTGATAAAATCATGCTTATCCCAGGCTCAAATTTTCCTGACACCTTCACTAATTACACAATATAATGAAATCCCAGAAGCACTGAAATAATTGTTCCAGCAGGAACTCGGCCAGCGAAACACCTATGGAAGCTTCTTTCTATTCATTCATCGCTAGGGGAAGCAATCTCACAGTCCTCTCCAAAAATCCCTTCAAACAGATGTCTTGCAGCATAGCAAGACATTATCAAATTCAGACTTGGAGTGAGCATGTTCCAAAATCCAAAAGCCCTCCAAGGGAGTGTTTTGCCTGACACACCTTATCATCCGGAGGAAAGAGAGCAGGATCCAAGGTGGGCACTTTCATAGAATCACAGAATCGCTGAGGCTGGAAGGGACCTTTAAGGTCATCAAGTCCAACCATTAATCTACCCTGACAAACCCACTTCTAAACCATGTCCCCGAGTACCACATCTACCCTTTTTTTTTAAACACCTCCAGGGATGGTGAATCCACCCCCTCCCTGGGCAGCCTTCAGCAAGACAGGAAGGCCAGGTATGACCAAATAACTCCTTAACCTAAGTAATACCATAAAGCCTATCTAGAGATGAAGCATCAGGCAAGACAGAGCTCAGAAAGAGCTGCAGGATGACTTCCGTACGATCTCCAAGCTGAGATCATGGATGCTCCATGTCGCTGCACTCATTTGGTAGCCTGAGTTGGTCCATGCTGAGAGCATCCAGGACAGTTGACCCAGTCCTGGAGCAGGCATCTGTAGACGTGCCTAACGAACGATCACAGCGGCCACTGATCGGGCACCCACGTCCCCGGCAGCTCTGGTTGAGCACACAGCAGTCAGCATGGGGGCCACCAGCAGCAATATCCTTCTGAGGGCACACGCACCATGCTCCTACTGAATGGGTGCCCGTATCTATTACCAGGCCTTACTCAGTTAGGTTCTCAGCTTTCCCATGAAAATATTTTCAACCGGGATTGATTTTTACTGTTTTAAAACTAACATTAGCAAATGTGATTGCACGGTGCACAGATCTGTCAAATTTGTTCTCAGCTGCAATCCTGAAACATATCATTATCGTGTACTGTGTGAGCAAAGCTGGGCTTGGCTTTCATGTGACTGAGCTCTAAATTAGTTTATGGATAATGTTGCTTTACAATGCGTTCCCTCTTTCGCTCCATCTTATCTTAATGAGTACTTAACCTCCTAAAAATAGTTTACTGCCAGAGAGACTAAATACAGAGTATTAAAGTCCCTGAGAAAACCAGAGGAATGAAGGTCCCTGCTCAGGTAGCTCTGTCCTCCTTGAACACAACTTCTGTAGGGTGAAGTTTGCCACGTTTATCAACTGCACTGGAAAAAAATAATTTCCACTGCATTCATTTTAAAACTCATTTGTGATTACGAGGTAGTATTATTTTTTATAAATACGTGTGGAAAATTATAGTATGAAAAATACACTCTTCTTCCGGAAAACTCCATGGTTCCTGGACTTGCAACCTCAGCATTTTGCGTTTGGGTACCTTTTATAAAATCATAGACTCACAGAATGGTTTGGGTTGGAAGGGACCTTGAAGATCATCCAGTCCCACCCCCCTGCCCTGGGCAGGGCCACCTCCCCCCAGCCCAGGTTGCTCCAATCCCTGTCCAACCCGGCCTTGAACACCTCCAGGGATGGGGCAGCCACAGCTTCTCGGGGCAACCTGCGCCAGGGGCTCACCGCCCTCACAGCCAAGAATTTCTTCCTAAGATCTAATCTAAGTCTACCCTCTTCCAGTTGGAAGCCATTGCCCCTTGTCCTGTCAGTACAGGCCTCAGTAAAACGTCCCACTCCATCTTTCTTCTAAGCCCCCTTTATATATTGAAAGACCGCAACAAGGTCTCCCCAGAGCCTTCTTGTGCGTGTGCACGCTTAGAATCTTTTAAAAAAGGAAAGGTTACTTTATAAAAAGTAGTGGCACGGGATCACTGACTGAATCCTAGCTGTAACCCACAACAACCCCTCTGACCAGCTGCTTCTGCTGGAAGGACATCAATCTCATGCAACATCACCGTGTTTGGCCTGAAAGTCCTCCAGGTCCCTACCGGGCTGTGTCCGAGCGCGGCCGGAGGTGCTGCAGGCGCTCACGCAGCAGGCAGGGAGCGGGGCTGCTACCCGCTGGGCTCCAGCGCAGCCCACACCACAACTCACACGTTGAGACGGCGGCAGCCGCTCCGCAAACGGGAATCGAAGCAGCCTCCATTTTCAAATTCAGCCAGAGCCGCAAGCACACGTTACATAAAACAATTATATCATTTAATCCCCTCGTATCCCCTGGATAAAACTCCCGTTTGAGAAGCCGAGGAGCAGGCTACGGACCAGGTGGTTCGTTGGATTTGTGCCATTCTGGCAACAGCTTATAAAACTTTTGAGCAGAAAGACAGCAAACAAGAAGGTGTGCGATTCCGGACTTCCTTCGTGAGGAGAGCAAGACAGGTGCTACTCCCACTCCGGGTGCATTTAATATGAGCGAGTCGCTGGATTAGAAATAAAAAAAACAAAGCTATTAGAATTTCCTTTTAAAATCCCTACTTTCTTCTGCTTCTCAGCTGGCCTATAATTCATGTTGGGAATTGCAAGAAGTGGGGGATGGACAAACTGTCCCCCACACGCTGTCTCCTCAGGAAATGCACTGTCATGTGGAATTAATTATTCACCTCTTTTTTTTTTTTTTTAAATACATATAATTTCAAGTTCATGGTCCAACATCTCTGATTCATAGTAATAAAGGTTGCACAAGAGCAGAACTGTGTAGAACAAAGGTTAATTTGAGGCCACGGCACCCTTCCTAACGAAACACAACGGGAAACATATGCTGGTGTCAGCGACAGCCAATACCTGCGGCACTATTGATCTTTAATTTCTGATTTCAAGATTGAGAAATTCGGTGCGTTTCGACACGAGTGAAGAGGAGGCAGAGAGAGGAAGGGAAGAGCTAGTCAAACCCTGCAGCTTCTGGCCCGTGATTCTCTTGAGATGTTCCAGGTTAATCCTTCGGTGTCACATAACAGCTTTGTGACACCTACACCTTCTTCACTTCAACGTCGGGAGGTTTTAGGCAATTTCAAAAAACCAAAGATCAGAACACAGGTCTCTGCGCTCAGCCTCAGATGTTTAAAAACCAGAGCTAGCTCCTTCTCTTACTCCAGAACTAGGAGGCAGTTTTAAAATAACACTTTTTAACCGCTCGTTTTTATATTTTCGGCTTCTCTTTCGGAGCGGCGAGGACTGGCAGTGTCCCCTTTCGCTGCAGGTCAGACCGAGAGCCTGACGCACTCGCAGGGCTGCGGCTTTGGGAAGAATACCATATATGACGAGACTCCGAACAACATTGTGAGATCTGGCAGCCGCGAGATCGTGCTCGAAAACATAAATGAAGCAAGAAAAAAAAAAGCCACAGAGAAGCAAGAGGGAAGGACGGAAAAGCGACAGGAGAGTAAAGAAATGGCATTTTCCAACCATGAAAAATTATTACTGAGGTCAAAACTAAAGCTGTTCCAGGAGCTTCTGATTAAATTCTGCTTTGTTCAAAGATGCTGACGGGCTGAAATCAAAGTGATTTGGGGAACATATCAATCTGATAGGACTTGTTCCTGTCGGGTCATTTGCCTACTCGTTTTACTAGAAACCTTGGCTCCCAGACAGCCGCTCAGACGGGCTATTGGGAACGCCAGATTCCCAGGCTCCCCAGAATCTCGGTCTTAAAAGAAATTAATTATTGATACAAGCCTATGTTATGCATGTTTGCCTTATCAAATTATCTGTAGCTGTGCCTGTAGCATGGGTGTAGCACATCTGATACGCTTTAATGAGGCACAAATCTCATTGCGGCGGCGGGGGAGCCAAGCCGAGTAATGCTCCTGCTCTGTGCTCCCTCGCCATCAAAACGTTAAAATAAGGAGAGAAATAAGAAGTGCAATGCTTCCCTCCGCACGTTTTTTAAACAGTTAAAGCTTCCCCGTTTCTATTAGGCAAATCACTTGAGCCAAGCGCTCCGCCTGCCGCTATGAATGGTTGCTTTGTAGTATAATGCATTTACACGGTGAAATCATAATATCCTGGGCATTTGGAGCTGTATTATGCTATAAAAACGAAGGCCAGCTCCCTCCAGCTATTAAATTTTTGGTCTGGCATTCGATCTACGAAGTTCTGCAGCTTTCTTCGGCTGGGCAGGAGGCGCGGCGGGACGAGCGGCAGCTGCGGCGCGGGGCTGCACGCTCTGCATTCTGCACCCGAGCCATTAGATGGTGCTTGAAACAGAAGATTGCAAGGAAGAAAAGCAAGATTTTGTATGCTGCCCGGGCTGCCTCCTTAATAAATATTTTATTCTAGCAATTTGAAAAAAAAAAAAAAAAAAAAAAAAGAGAGAGAGAGAGGGAGGAGGGAAAAAAAGCTTGTTCTAGGATGCAGTTTAAAAATCTATCTGATTTCCAGGCTTTGGCAGTGCTGAGTAATTAAATAAATAAATAGTCAACTCTTCCTCCTGCCTGGAGCATCTCCGCTGACACACACACACACACACACACACACTCCTTTAAATAAGGCTCTGATCCTTCAGCGCTCAGCCAAACTTCTGCTCATCATGCCCGAGATCTCTATCTCCCTCCTAGGTTGATAACTGGATTTCCAGTAAGTTTTGAGTCAGAGATTGAAATATTATTTAATGTACCAGCTCCAACAGGGGTTTCCAGGAAAAACTGTCCAAGCGCAGAGCGGCACGAGCGCTTTCTTACATAAGGAAGATCTCAGTAGCAATGAGGAAGAAGTCCTGCTTCAGCGTGGAAAAGCAAGAGCTCACTCCCTTTGCCCTCCAGCAAACACCTACAGGCAGTCCCGATTCATAAAATGCTCTCTTCAGATATATTTGTAAATTTTCATGGCCTCCCTTTAACATTACATTCATGGAAACTGCCCTGTGACAGGCATTAAGAAGAGGACATCAATGAAATAATCGCATCCTGCTAGAGACACCACGCGAGCCTCCTGTCTAACCCTGGGCTCCCGTTTTGTTACTCTTTTTTTTTTTTTCTCCTTTACCCAACCCTTCAATCATTGGCATTCCCCTCTCTTGCAATGACCTGGAAATATTTCATGGCGCTTCACCTCCGCCTTCCCAAGCTCAACAAAAAAGTTCAGCAAAAGAAATCCTCCAACACTTTTGTTGCGAAGGTTGGAAGAGCCCCAAAGCGCTGTGGAAGATGTGACCACAGGTTTGGTCCAGCCCCGTGCCGTACCCCTCACGGTAACGGATAAGGATGCTCAGGGAGCGCAGAGAGCACGGTGACCCTCTCCTGCCCGAGCGATCCGCTATAGCCACATCATCATGTTTAGGAGCCACAAATAAATTCAAATTTTGCCTTAGCCTTTTAGCCAACTCCTGACTTCCACCGCCACCCTGTCACCCTGAGATCCACGGTTCAATTATACCCCGTGAGAATAAGCACTCCTTTTATTTCTTTTTAACCAACTACCGTGTAATTTCAGTTCTCACATTATTGAATTACCATGAAATAATGAATAATCACTCTTTATTCCTGTTCTCTGTGCCGCCCGTGATTTTATAGCAACTATATTTTAACAACCCTCGCAGCAAAGTCAAAATGGCTGAATGTTAAAAATATAATAATAATCCTCCGGGAACTGTCTATGAAGATATTTAGAAACCTATGATTTGCTTATTTACTGCACAGGATGATAAAAAAATAAAGACAGAGGAATCCAAAGTTGAATATTGTGCTGAACAACGGAAGAACTGGTTGTCACGTTTGTACGAGGACTCGGAGTTCATAAATCCCTAGAAGTGGCCTAAGCAGCTTTCTCCTTTTTTTTCAGAAGTTATCCTAAATACCAGGAGGTGGGAGGTAGTTGGACAAAAGATATCAAGGGAGGCAGCTGATCCATTTTAAAGCCTCTCTCATTCCTTTTCGGCTTGAGATTTCACATAAATATTTCTTTAAATGCATACATCTATGTACCAAAACTAACATTTGAGAAGCTTCCAAAACTTGGCTTTTAATTAAACCCATGAAAGTATAATGCTCACAGTGAATAAGTATCAAAAATAGAGACAAAACTGAGAAAATATGCAGGCATTTTTCTTGGGTTTTGTCAGGCACTGCAAAGACAATTAAGTTTCTTTTCTTCGCTGTACATATAATACTCAGAAGTGAAAGCTTAATTAACTTGTCAGAAACTATGGCATCTCTTTTCTTGAGCTGCTGAACCCACCTTCCCAAAAGACTTGAAGGGAAAATAAAAAAACTAAATGCTCCAGCTGAAATACCTGATCACGCATGACATTCCTGTCCTGTAACACAGTTTGTCTGTCATTACCAGAGGCTTTTTTATCCATCTGGGTGAGCACACTCTTTTTCCATTTGTCTGGGAACGTCTCGGCACTGAACTGCGGTTGCTCCGAGACGATGGGCGTTGTGCTGAAGGGGTAAGACACGGTGGCACTAATTACATCCTACGGCACGCACGTTTATCAGGCAAAACCTCCAAGTTGCGGCAAACTATCTTTGACCACGCAGCCTTTCATGCCGGTTCAAGGCCCTGAGCTGCCCCGCTAGGGGCAGCTGTGAAAGCAAAACTTTTTTTTTTTTTACCCCTAAATCCCATTTCCCCGCTTTGCTGGGGAGACGGAGCGGGTTCCAGAGGCACGGAGAAGAGGAACCCAGAAAGCGAGGAGACCTTTTTATGCTGCAGCGGCCAAGGCAACGGGCCCGGGACTGCACTCTCCTCTGCTGGCTGGCCTCTGGTTTTTGCAGATATTTTGCATTTCTTCTCGCTGAGTCCCGTGGCAGCTGTGGCCAATAAGTCCCTGTCAGCAAGCGTTGCCTGGAATCGTCCTCGAAGCAGCTGGAGGAGCCGCCGCAGCCCCGCAGCCGTTCCTGACCCTACTTCCAAGAACGGGGAGGGTTTTGAACGAGGGTTCGAGCGAGAAGCGTGGGCTCAGCCCGGGCAGCCCGCGGGGCGGGAGACGCCTCGCCGCTACCACCGTGCCCCCGACCCACCGATCCGCTCCAGCAGCAGAGAGGAGGCCCTCAGTTTAACAAAGGTTAAGTTAACAAACCTCACATTAACACTTACATTTGGCAAGCGTGATACGTGGCTTTTGCATTTTTAGGTTTTTTAACACAGTCTTTCAACCGGAGCTCACTCAAGTCTGAAAAATATTGTACTTTATCCTCCTGTAATCTCCTCTCCAAGATATGCGTGTTCAAACAAAGTGCAAAGGTCCAGGTGCTTTACTGCATTAGTAATGACCCAACATCTCCCCTTTAATAATGCAACACGGAACAGAGCACAGCCCTTTTTTTGCTTTCTCATTTTAAAAATGTATTAAAACTTTTCTCTGCGGGGCCAAGCGACAGTACGAGGGAGTTAGAAATTGTTGTTTTTTTCAAGGCAGAAAATATTGCTGAGGCATTCAAGGGATAATTTTTCACCTCCCGTATAAATCACTATCTTTACTTCTCTACTAACTTTGCTCCTGTCTTTCCGGCACTATATCAGATGTTAAGGAGCTCGGGGATTTGGTGGATGTAACTCTCTGCTCAACAGACCTGAAGCCTGTGCGCGTAACTGCGAGCCCACGCAATCCTTCCTAATGCCTGATATTGAGAAATCCTCTTCTCCTCTGATAGATATTAAAAACAAACACACACACACACACCATCTTTAACCGTTCCACACGAATTCATGCTGCGGGTCTTTCTTTTTTCTTAAAAATAAAAGTAAATTAAGGTTTCACATTTTCTCTGTGACGGAGCGCTCCAGAGACTCACGCAGACCCAACCTGCGAGTTTTTATCTTCATTAAGGTGTTTCTCTTGATACAAAAGGAAGCTCTTCTGTAACGCGTCATTATATTACCAGCCTTTTTTGGCCACTCCCGGTGACAAAAGATACGATAGCCTATCGGAGAATGCATGTTATAAGCCCCTGACTCTGTTATTTCATATCCAGAATGGATCACGGCTCTTTGGTTAGACGTATGGCAGCGCACAGCTCTGGCTTTGGAGATACCCGGTCCAGGTGTCCGTATACCAGCCAGGACAGGAGGGCAAGCAGCTGATGAACGCTGGTGACACATCTGTATTTATGAGCTTAAACCAAAACCAGTCCACGGGATGACCTTATCGCTGGAGACCCAGCGGCGATAAAAGATAGGGGGCAGACCCCCAGCAAGGGGAGCTGCTGTGCGTGCGAGACAAAGGCGGGAGGCACGCCTGAAGGCAGAAGCTCCTCCAGCAAAAGGGCATCTCCTTCAACTCCCATGCACGGGGCTTCAGACTTTAAAAATCTGCAGCCGTACCTTCCCTATGCGCACAACCTTTCTAAATCATCGTTTTATCCGTTATCCGCGAAATCCAAACAGAAAAACGAGCCGGTTTCCCAGACGAGCGTAGACACTAAGCCCTGGATGTTAGTAGGGAAGTTTCCCCCCACTCGTCTACGTTAGCATTGGGCAATAATCCTTCTCCCCATAACAGATTTAGATTAGTAATGCCAGCAGTATTAAAAGGGGCCTTTTGAGCTGGGAAACATGTGCTGGTAGTCTGGGAAGGGTGTTTACAACATGTGTTTTGCAGGTATTAATGCTCGTGAGGCACAGCGGTTTGCAAAGGCACAATGCGTCCTGCCGCTTCCCTGGGGCCACCGCGCTCCTCCCCACCGCTCTGTCCCTCCTCTCCCTCCCGAGGCACAGTTGCATTCTTAATTGTTCTGCCACAGGTACAGGCAAAGCCATAAAATACACCAGTTGGGACACAATTAGCGCTCTAAAAGATGGGAAAACCACATCTGGCAAACGAGTGTGAGAGCCCAGGGAGCGCTTTATTCAAAACTGAACTCTCCAAGGGGGAGAAATATGTTCTTAAGCCTGTCTGCGCTTTCCAGCCGCGTTTTGGGCTCTCACCCTCCCTTCCAGGCTGCTCTCTTTCGCTGATAAAATAAACGAATCCCTCCCTACCGAGATGCTGCATAAATCCTGGTGGCGTTGAGGCTGGCTCTCAGCCCACGCAGAGAAATGCCAATGCCAGCGAGGTCGCTGTGGTCACCGCTGCGGCTTTTCCAAACAAGCCTGAAGGTGTTTGCTCCTCAAAGCTGAAGCCTCCATCCAGCGAGGCCCTGCTGCAGCGCTGGCAACACGCGCTTCCTACTATTCAGCGCGCCCAAACCATTGAAACTTAACCAAAGTAAACTTGGAAGTGAAAAGGGAAAACGTTCGAGGTCTGATACTGAAATGAACTGTCCTGAAGTCACCGCTTCTTATTTCATGAAGATGTAGATCATTCTGTCTGTTGACACTGCAGTTATGCCGCCCGTAAGGGTATATATATATATATATATATCTCATAAAACTTTCCTGTTTCTATCTAGACCTTCCAGCATTTGTTCTAGCCGCAAAGGATATATTTGGCTGAGAGAAAACTGCACATTGAGTAAAGAAGGCAGAATCAAATGGCTGAATATTGGCGTGGACGGACAGACTTGTAGGACAAAGACCTCCTATTCACCTGGCACTGCTTTGGGCACCGAACTCCAGAAATCCAATCCCCAAATGCCGTAATTTAGGGTGATCTGCCATCTTCCCGACAATAAAAATATGCAGGCGCCTTAAACAGCAGCTGATTTGGGTCCATAGTTACAAGTCTATGAAAAGATCTGTTGACGGTAATAATCGATACCTTTGCACCCAGATCCTGAAGGGAATGAGCTTTTGTTGATCTTCATGATTCAGAGGAGGAACAGGTAGTTATTTATCAGAACAATGCAAAACAGCGGCGCAAACCATTTCCCCGATTAATCTTCCAAGTGTCTGTGCTGTCCGTTTTTCACCTCGTATTTGATCCTCTGGACACACCACCCACAAGCAGAGTCAGGACCCGGTCCCCCACTTGTAACTCAAGGGCTCGTCTCACATCAATAACTAAACTCATAAAACATAACGCAATCAGGGCGGCTCTCACAGTTCCCCACGTGTACTATCACTACGCACACAGCGCCTATCAGGCGCCTAAATAAAGAACAAAATCTCCCTCCTAGCATCTCGTTGAGGAAATAGCAAGTTTATGTTACTACCACACACGAAACTTCCCTATCAGAACATTAAAACCATTTAGCCTACAGGACCCACAGTAGACTGGAAAAAAAAACAACACAACAAACCCAACCAGCAACCCAAACTTTTAAAACTCGCAAGTATTCAAAAGACTGTGTTTTTCGTAAACAAATAAATCATCATTTCAAATCAAATTATCCCCTTTAATTAATCTGAACTATGGTTGTTAATTGATGCAAACAGCCCGCTGGTCTCACGGATGTGGTTAAGGATCACACAAAAGCCCGTTAACGTGATTTCGAGTTTTCGCTGCTGGTACTGACATCTGCAGAAAAGCCGAAAAGGAGCCAAAAGTCTCGAAATGTCTTTTGTCTTTTTTCTACCATTCTTTAACAGATATGTCATTGAGATTCTCCCCTATGGTTCAAGCAGTTACACTTTGGTTTTCTGCAGTTAATTAGAACAGCAGAAATCTTGCAAAATACGCTGGCAAGTATCTAAAAGTCTTGGTGACTCATAACGAACGCAAAAGTTTGACCAGTTCCCTTCACTTACTGATTCATTGAAAATAACAGTAAAGGATGGATTTGAATAGTTTCGGGCAGCAAAAATAATTCCAACATGACTTCGATTAAATTGTTAGAAGTGATGACTGCACCGAAGTACTCTGAAATACCGGCGGTAAGATGTTTGACACTGCCTCCCACAGAGGCAGTGAACACGCACCGGCCAGATAGACACCCAGTTAGTGCCGGTGGAGATTTACGATAAACAATTAATCTGCAGAGTTAAGGGTGTAAGAGGACTCTCTCCATCATACCTCCTACTGGTAACAAGCCAGCCTTCGGCATCCAGCAGTTCCACCCTGCTTACCGCCGTTATATACCCCCATAACCCTTATATACATTTTTTTTATGCCTCTATACCTATGTACATACAGTTTGCCTCTCACAATCAGTCTTGCCCGGTAGCTGTACAACGTTACTCAATAGCACCAAGGTCCACCAACCACAATATTTACATCTGCCTTCTCAGTTATTTTATAAATATTTTTATAAATAGAGATCTTTGAATGGAACGGTGCCAGAGAATAAACTCCATGTCTTGTGTCACAAATTTCTCTATTTTGCTCCAGTGGCTATTGTTAATAAAGCACTCCAGTTTTCCAGGGATTTTTTTTTAGCAGGAGAAGGCTATTTTTCTGCGACAAGGTTTGATTCCGGGCTCTACCTCCAAGTTATTAGCGTGCACGTCTAGAGTGGTCCTGGATGAGCCGTGCTGTGCAAGAGGGAAGGGATATAAACTTGCAGAAATATCGCACAGTAAAGAAATACTTCTGTAAGCAGAATACTTTCTCCAAAATCAAAGCCTTTTGACCAAGTTGGTAGAAATAAGAACTCCAAAGAGCAAAACCTATACAGATAAATAAGAGTATTGTTCACATTTCTCTAGAAAACATGTTGCAAAATGCATTTAAAATGCGATTCGTGTGTTGAAGGAGCACCAGCAGTTTATGTTTGTTATTTCAGAAAATTCTCAATGAAAGTGTCAGTTCCAAGAGGAGGCTGAAGAAATCTGCTTCAGACTCATGGAAATGACTGAACCAACAGTTTTTAATTGAATCTCGAATGACTGCAACTGCGTTTCACTCAGTAGTCAGCACCCCATTCCACGTAGATACAGTTGGGTATAGGTAATAAGATTACTTCTGGGTTACTGCCTGTAGCCTCTAAAATACTGCCAAGAGTGAATACGCAACATGTTCTAGGGTTAAGGAAGCCTAACGCGGTGCCAACATCATACTGTGACATCGCCTGCGGAGTGTGAAAGGATTATATCCTGTCTTAACATACCATTTCACCCATGCCAGAAAATGGAAAAGGGCCTAATCACTGAGTAAGTATGCAAGCCACTAAATATAAATCCAAACCGGTTTCTGCTGCTATAATATCAAGTTTCCCTTAAGAGCAGCTCTCCTCTGAAAAGTGGCTCTGAAAAGTTTGCGCTGTAAGTTCTCATATTTATGGCATCTTGGTAATTTCCAGTTGAAATCAAATCACGCTACAAGTAAAGAAGTAGAGGGTTGGTGGTTGGCTTTTTTTTTTTTTTTAATACGAGCCGTGCAAACTTACTCCAGTCCTGGAATCTTTCCAAGTCACGCATTACTAAACAACAAAGATTTGGCAGCCCGATTTTACAGCTAATTTTTTCTTCTGGCTGCCTGACTCAGAACTGAATTCTAACTCCGCTCTCCTTCGTACGTACTGGGTCTACAGAGGGAAAAGTAGGTCAGGAAAGATAAAAAACCAACCAAGCAAAACCAGGGCAAAACCATGGTCCTCCCAAAGTAAATGGCAAAGCACTGACTTGACTGGGGCAAGGGATGCACTGGTAATACGCAGGGACTACATGACACGAAAGCAGCTCGGGTGCGTTACAATAAGGCCATTTTTAATACAATCCGGCATAGCGGTGTACTTACTATTAAAAATATTAAATTTGGCATCAGAAGTCTCGCGGAGCCGTCTTCCCCTGCTTCTCAGAGGGATGAATCGTAGCGCCAGAGAGACCTCATGACAAACCGTGCCCAATCTTGCCACGGCCCACAGTGACTCCGTCAGCTCCTGAAAGCTGTCCTAGGGACAGTGCGCCCAAGCTAAGGAGAGAAGGCAGGGTCAGTTAGGACCTTCTCAAGAACGTGCAGGGTACGGGAGCATGGGTTCACAGTGCCAAAGGAGAAAGAAATGGCAGCACATGACATGGGAAACCACAACGTTGGGGAAATACGGCAGCGACCGACCCAGGGCTGCTGTCAGACCTTGCTCAGAGGGATTTAGGAGAAGAAAACGACAGCACTTTGGAGGACTGCTGAGGTTTACCTACCTTGCACCATTAAAAAAAAAACAAACCTATCATTAAAATAAGAGAGACAAGAGTAGAGTTTGTATGCCTTTTTACACTGGTAAAAATATTTGGCTAGGGTACGTCATTCTCTGCATCTTGACTTACTTAAAGTGTAAATGTGGTGACCTTTAAAAACTTGAACAAAATGTGCTAGAGAAATTTTATTGTTATAGTACAAAATAATGAAAAATATGATCGGGAAGGAAAAAGGAGACACCTTTTTTTCTAAGTAACCGTTAACACTCATGCCCTTTAATTCCAGTTATAATTCTTATAGTCTTTTAATTTTCTCCTTAAACCCATCTAATCAATGTTGCGCTTTTGTCTGTATTTTTTTGTTTTCAAGAATTGATTGAGTTAATGTTCCTGAAAAAGGTGCAAATCTGCACTTATTTTTACTGTACCTACTTCTGATAACGTCGTTTCAGTTTCATCTGACCTCTGATCAGGAAAACAATTCTAAACAATGTGAAGGAATATATATTATAACACAAAAAAAAGCAATCATAATTAGAAACTAAAGATTTAAGACCTCTAAAATTGCATCAGACATTTTTCTGTTTAACAGTAAATCAAAATAGTGTTTCCCAATCAGGCTTTAAAGTCACGTTGAAATATCCTCAATAATTTGCACTTCTTCCCAGAAAGATTTAAGTTACCCACAAAAGAAAGTAAAAAACCCAACAGCTGCAGCAGAACAAAATGCCGGAAAAAGAAACCACAAGATCATGTCTGAATGGAAGTGGAAAAGGCGAATTAATGAACAGCCAGCACAAAGACGGAACGGACAGAACAAGAATTATTGGTAACCTGAAAAGGCAAATAGACTAGAAGATATCTATTGATAGCTGAAACTTGCCAGTAAATTAAGATTACTGGTAAATAAAGATTGCTAGTAAATAAAGAAATCTCAATAAAGGTGTTTTCAGTTTTTGTGAGGTATTCAGGGACGCTATAGATTTTTCTCATGTGAGAATTCCTCATTTGCCCTTCACGACACTTGTAATCCAAATTCAGTTCTGATAATCAGAGTGAGGTACTTACGCATATGAAGAAAAATCTGCAATTGTTAATTTCCATAAGATTAAGCAAGGTGGTGTTCTATGGACTAGATTCACAATGGATTTGGGATCTTTTGGTACTAACCCAAAAGGCTACTATCTTCCTGCTTCGAAAGAGGTTTTCTGGATGTATTATCTGATCTATGAGCAGGTGCCGCAGAAAGGGGCAGTCCTGCTCCCCTCCTCTTACTCCAGCTGCGCGCCCCCACTGCCTCCCTCCAGCAGCTCTAACGTTTATCTGACCCCCTCCATGAGCCAGTTAAGTTCCCTAAACTGGCAGGAAACTAACACAGCAAAAAAGGAACCATTTCCTACCAGCTCCTGTTCTCCAGCAGAATCAACTCATCAAGGGGCAAAAAAGACAGTTTTCACACCAACTGGAGAAGAAGGCATGGCAGGGACAAGCCTTTGGTGGTCCCTTGAGCACAGAGGAGGGCTGCCACCTGCATGGTGCCCCAGTACTGCTGTGGGAGCTGCCCACCAAGGTCTGGTGACCTCCGCCAGGTGACTGTTGAATGCACAGGGAAGAGCCCCAGTGCCTTTGCAGCAGGACACCACGGCCCTGACGCTGCGTGTGGGCATATCTCCATATACCGCCTTCAGTGTGACTCGAGTGGCGGCACTCAAACACAACAGAGCGATCATATAAGGGTGACGTCACATCACACATTCTCAGCAATGGGTATTTTATCACTGCATTGTAGGAAATCTGCTCGATGTTTGGCAATTTTTGGCTTCTGTTGACCTTTTAACACGACACAAGGATAAAGTTGTTGAAGCAGCTCTTGCCACCCAAGCGGAAGTTCATCTCTGAAACCATCCCTGAAACGAACTGTTTCTCTCTTCAGAGACAGAGGCAGCTATTCTTTGATCTCAGCGAAACCAATGACTCGGGCACTGAAATACAGAGAAGCCAAACATAAACAATAAATTCAGTATTAATTAAAATATCAATAGGCATAACAGTAACTTGCAGTAACGTTTATCATTTTCATGGTCTTTTTACATCCAAAGTTTTACAGTTCTTTATAATAACTCTTAAAGACTATGAGGAACAGCCAGATCCTGCAACAAACTATGGGAGCTCACAAACCCACAGGACGCCACAAAATTTAAAATCTAATTTCAGATATGAGCTGTAAAGTGCCTTTGGAACGCGTAAGAGACATGAGAAACGACACGGCTTGCAACGCAACGCTCACGCAAGTTATGTCAGTAAAAGCAATAACAACTGCACAGTACTCGAGCAGCGGACTTTATGTCCACTATTACCATTGACAGGCGGCACTTATATTTTTAATTTTCATTCTAGGTGAAGGTGATGGAGGAAAGAGTATGGAAATGTAGCGGTAGTTCAGGATCCAGGAAATAGCAGGTGTTTGATCAGGGACAGCTTTGAGGTGGAAAAAGGCAGACGTACGGAGCGGGGGGATGAGGGAAAGAAGTCATGCCTACGAGCAGGTGGTCCCCAGGGCCTGTCAAGTGACGGGATGGATGTGGACGTGATTGACAGCTTCTGTGCTGGCTGTCAGGGGGGCTTGCTTCAGCTGAAGGAAGTTGCCAGGGACATATGGCAGGAAAGGGATAGCCAAATTTTAGGAGCACGTTGACAATGTAGGCTATAAAAATACCTTCTCTGGAGCTTCTGGTGCCTGGAGGAGCTGCAGGAGGGGAGCAGAGAGGGCAGAATACCTCCCACCCCAGCAGCTTGATTGCAGGTGAGCTTCCAAGAGAAGACAAACGAGCTGTCGGTTCCCAGAACCATGGCAGTGACTGCCCTGATCACCGGGCAGCCCACACACGCACCTACACCCCACCGCCACCCCGGTCCGGGTCTGCCCCAGATCCTCATCTCACGATTAAAGGCCACCTGAGATAAGGCTGTCGCTAGTAGGAAGACAGACACAGCAGAGGGTTTCCTGCTCTCGGGGAGCCTTGAGAAACCGGCGTCGTGGCTGAAAGTCTCCATCTCAAAGGGCAGGTGACTCTGGGAGGGCTGCAGAAAATGTGGTGGGGCAGAACACCTGTGTGGGACACAGTCCTCCATGGGACGCAGCCCCACGCAGGACACAGCCCCACGTGGGACGCAGCCCCTCGGTCCCTCCAACCCACACGGAGAAGCGGGAAGGCAGGACACCACCCGGGCCCGGAGCCGAGGCCGTGCCGCGGCTGAGAGCCGGCATGAGGAAACCGAAGGGGTCCTGGCCCACGGCCAACCTCAAAGCAGTCCTGCAAACAGCACAACATCCACGGGGGCTGCACTAAACCGCCTACCCCACACGCACTGAAACTCCCATGAAAGCAGAGACCCACGGAGTTTCCTATTTCTTTTAATTAAGAGAATTTGCCTACAGGCGTTTTGGAAGTATTCAGCCAACCATTGTTGTTCGTGTTCCCACACTTTCCCTTCCTCTGCTGCTTCTCTGCTCTTGCAAAACTCAGAGGCAATGACATAAAACAATGTAAGTTCAAAAAACTTAAGGAATGTCATCGTTTGTCCCAGAAGCTGGTTCAGGCCTCTCTCAGACTCCGCACAGACGGCACCTCAAAGCTTGCAAATCTCTACACAGAGGCCGGCGCTGAACTGGCTGCTGACATATTAAAATGCACATTAATGTAGATTCTGCATCGACTTTGAATGCTTTATCAATCACGCAGAAGATAACGTCCAAACAAACAAGAAAGGGGTTCAGTGATAAACCCTATCGGGAGATGTTATCTTCCAGATGCTAAGCAAATGTCTCAATGTTTGGCCAAAGCAAAGGGAGACAAAGCCGAGATGTACAGTTTGAAATGAAAAGAAATAGTTACATTAGCTCAATTACAGCAATCTCAATGGATGACTTGCGTATGACTATGACAATCCTGTGAATACAGAGATTATCTTGTGGGGATGGATTATATATTACTACAGTCCGTTAGGTTCATCTTCTAAGTCTCACCATTTTAATGCCACCTTTAACATCAAGCAAATATTGGGGGAAAATATCAGTTTTCTCACTGCTCTTTCAGCATTTTGGATCCCCAGCCTAAATATACCCAAGAGCAGTCTCAGAAAATTTGTATTTAAGTTAAATGAGACTCTACAGTTCATTTCACTGGTGCAAAGAAAGCTATCGCATGACCCTACCAATAAAACCTCTTAACACATGTACTGGGATATTTCACCACCCGAGTACAGAAGCTGACGGAGGAGCAGTGGCTCAGCCTGATAGATTTATTATAATCCTGCTGTTGAAGAACCGAAGGGTCTTTCCACCCATAAATACTGGTTAAAATATTAACTACAAACAAACGGAGAGCAGAGCCTCTGCAGAGCCGAGCACCACAGCAAAGAACCCCGCTGCCTTCCGAAGCCGCTGGCAGACAATGGGGTAGAGAACTACCAAGTTTCTCCCTACAGGGTGTTGTAAAAATATTTCCTCCGGTTTCACTCCATGAGAAAGTCAGTTGAAGTCCCCAAGTCTCTGCTGGTTGCTTGCCAAAGCCATGTGAAAATACAATTGTTGCCTGATTTCAACATATAACACAGACTTGATAAATACCGGGCTCAAGTTCATAGGCTTTAGAAACCCGTTTCATTGCATGTTTAAAGGGCTTGATCTGGTTCCAGCTGAAGTCAATGGACGTTCTCTCATTTACCGCAGGACGAGGTCCCAAAGCCTTGAAGGAATCCAGCCCTGCAGTTATAAAACACCGTCCCTCGTGGACAGAAATGTTACAGGCTCATGAAAAAGCCTGCCTGCCTGCCTGCCTGCCTGCCTGCCTGCCTGCCGAAATGCAAAGCACTTCCTCGGTGCAAAACCATTTTACAGCGCAGTGCAAAATACCTAACTCCATTTTCATTGGGTTTGGCTTTGTCCGGTTTATCTCCTCTTGGATTAAGCATTCCCACCATTTTCACCACCCTGTTTTTTAATGTCCTGCAGCTGGATCTGCTGGAAAGGACTGCCAAGCCCTCGCACACAAGCCCAAGGTAACAAAAGCAATTTCAGAAGCCAGGCTCGGGTACTAAGCGCAGCAACGTGGCCTCGGTGGTTTATATCTGGTTGTACTTCAAGGGAGAGCTTTAAAAGTTTATAAAAGCAAAGACGCAATCTTGAACAGAAGCTGGTTTGAGCTCATTAATGTTTTCATTCTGTTATATAAATCCAGCGCCTAAACCATTCAATTTTAGGCTAATATTAGTTGTGGAATTCCTTACGAAGGTTCCTCCTAATGGGACGTAAACAAAATGAAACTCTTTTTGTGCCTGAGCTTGTAGGACACCTATGCCAAGCTAGTACAAATTCATCAAAGGTTACTGTGCTGTGTCCTCATAATTAAAAAGAGAATCTCTAAAATTGGGATTACTGCTAACGCGTGGTTCAAATAACGACTTTTGCTACAAAGCACAGAAAAGTTCATCAGAGAGCCAGGGCCAAGTAGCTGCTGAGTACAGCACCTTGACTCACGGCTACGTTGCTTCCTAAAGGCGACAACATAAAACCCAGGAAGATGGTTTTCTAGAGTATTCACTACCTGAATCACGCACTACAAACCGCAGTTCTTCAGACGCAATGAAAGCACCAGCAGCCTCAGCAAACGCAGGAGGAGGGGCAAACGTGTATATAACTAGAGGCGTATGATGGGGATCTACTAAAAATAAGCATTTATGTTCCAATCTCTGACACCTCACTATTACCTTGTCTTGTAAGTCACGCCACGGAAATGAAGAACTGCCATCCAGTGAGTAATAGAGGCATAATCTGATCCTCAAAGAGAAAAAGTGCAGCATACAGATGCCGGAAGGTCAGCACATTGCCACCTGGAAGTTACTCAGCAGCTCTCCCAATTTCTGTTCCTTCTTTAACCAGAAGTCCAGCAAACCCCGAGTTTCCGATAACAAATGTGTCATCCTTCGGGAGAAATCTCTTCCTACTGCCACTGCACAATCCATAAATTTGACAGGAAATCAATCACTACCACTGCAAGAGCATTTTAAAGAAAATCCCTATTGAATTCTCTAAGAAACTAAAGAGAATACCCAAAGAATCAAAAAATCCCTAGCCTGAATTTCTATCAAATGATTTCTTTGCAAGTGCAGAACCGTCTTTGACAATTAATCAGATCTTTCTCACACGTTAGCGCTCCCCTCCCCCAGGACACCTAACATTCTGGGGATAAACTCTGCTTTCCAGCGTGCGCTGAATCTCCCACTGCGCAATTCTGTCCAAACATCTCAGCCTGGGAGACGGCCTACGGACGCCGCAGCTTTACAGATAGGACCACCCTGAGACTTGCTCTTCCTTGGTGAGTTGACACTTGACTTCTTGACACTTCAGACAAGAAGTAGTTGCAGTGATTTCAGCATCTGACAGGTAACAACGGAAGGGGGGGAGATGCACAGTGCTGTCTTCAGGAAGAGCTTTTTGAAAATCCTTCAGATTGTGAGAGACCTTCCAGATGATAGCAAGGACACAACTTCTGGGCACACCATTCAGGGAGGCAGCAGGAATCAGTGCTTTTTCAATTACAATCAAGTCATCAGATCCTCTGCATATGACATAGATGTTTATCTCCTTCAAAGTCGGAGGGAGCTCACAGTCCCCTTCACGATGGAGCGCCCAAATCACTGTACTGCCGACCCGGTGGTGAGAGGACCTTCTCTGCTTTTCCTTGTCTATTGTACTGTCATGCAACAAAAGAAAGAGGAGTCGTGGGACCAAAAGGAGAAAGGTTCCTGACTCTACAACATCATGTCTTCAATAGCAAGTCCTGGAGTCTATCCTTGCTGCCGAGTCTTGATGCATTTAATACAAAACATTGGACAGTTCTTAAAGTTTGAAGTCCAGTCTGCAGGACTTGCCTGTTGTGCCCACACGTGGTAAAGGTTAAGCCACAGTCACATTCGTTTTATATCATTATTTTTTTTAATCTCTGGTGCAATACATCTTGTATTAATTCCCACACAGTGGTGAAACTCCAACAAAAGCTTTAGAGGATCAATCCACCCAGGCTGGTCTACAGCCTATTGCTCTGACCACTCATCCTGAAGATGGGCGATGCGGTGGTGACCTCCATGAAGATAAGAAGAAGCTGGGTGAGGGGCTTCTTGGCTGAACTTCTCTAAAAGCCCAGCTATAGGGCACAGAGAAGGCGGCACCACAACCACCTCTTCCATCAGTAACATTCGAAAAGAAGAGAGTTACGGCAAGCGAATTCTGCGGGGACGGAGGCCTGCCAGCGTGTGGGAGGATGTGCTCTGAGGATCTACGTGCCGTTCCTCTTCCTTTCTGGCTTCCAGAGAGAGACAGACATCTCGCAGTCAGGCTGAGGCAGCTGGGCACCCAGGGAAGCCGAAAAACAGTGAAATTTCTGAGTAAAGGGGGACGGCCAGTACATTTTCATTACTTCCACAGTCGAGCTGATGATAATTTTGGTAGCGCAGTTTTGGATTTAGGGACTGAAGTCTGCCTCCCTGCTAAATCCTTTTTTGGATTTGGCCTTAAAACCTTATGTTCAGCAGCATTTGTTTTATCTTCGAGACTTAGAACACAAGGAGAATTTGGCTTGACTATTTTCTTTCTTCATTCACACTAGGAATCCTGTGAATTCATGTGGATGGATATATGATAATAATCTTTCCTTTAAATTCATCACCATTGTAGGACACTGGAGCTGCACAGCCACACAGAGCAGAAAGTAAGCGATCAGCAGTTAAGGAATTAAAACGTATCTCCAGATTTCTTGGTTTTCACAATAAGACGACTTTTGGTAGCAGAATATAACCTCTTATGAAAATAGTTTAGACAAGCCATTTTGTAGAAACTGTTAAAGCGTATTAGCTAGTGAATAAAAACTACCACAGAATAATGTATTTTCGAACCTACGTAGTTACTGAAGTCATGGCCGTGAGACCTGTAACAGTCTCCAAAGGCTGAAGCAAATTATGCGTAATGGGCCGGCAAATTCCATGTAATAGGGACATTTCTGTTCTGTTTTATACTTTTCTTTTTCATTCGTTGCAGAAGGGTAATAGAGCAGAAGTTAATGCTGTATGCTTCTTTTATTTAAGTGCTCATTAAGGAGTAAGAAAAACTCAGACTAAAAATACATTTCTAAAAGTAACTTGATAGTAAATATTTACTGGCAGAGCTTTATCCCATGGCTGCTGAAACAACAGACGTGAAATTAGGACCGCCTTGCTGATTAGAATACTTTTTTAAAAAGCTTTGGAGTAAAATAAGTAATGAGAAATGTGAAAGTATTTGCATTTAGTCACTGTATATAAAAACATACAATTTTCTACAGCACGGAGCTGCAACTGGAGCATGCATCCAATTGCGACTGCTACTCTGTAGGAATCTTTACATATTACAAGAACGGGCAGAATATACATTTTTAGTGAATTTAAATGATTTTTGTTTTCAGAAAAACCATCATAGATTTTCACCAAAGCGTAGTACGACAAAATAAATATAGTATCTTCAGCACTTTCATAAAATACTGTAACTTAGTGTCCGAGAGAGAGAGAGAGAGAGTACAGTAAAAGGTAATTAAGAGATGAGTGGACAAATACTGCAAGAGATGGGTAAAGATAAAACAAGTTTCTGAAGTGCGATGGAAAGTCTCTTCAGTGAAGTGATGTCGTACAAGAAGAGAGTACCAGATGGCAAACTGGCAGAGTCTGCTCCTCTGCCAAAACGAGTGTGTCAGTAGAAGGAGAAAAGTAGAATTAGACGAACGGAAGGAGATAAGAAGTGATTTGATTTGGAAGCACTAGAGCTGTCAGAAGATGAGGAGGAGTTTGGCTGAACTTTGTGAAAGTGAGAAGCATCCTGCAAAGCAGGGCAACGAGTTTATGCTCCTTCAGTAAAATCTAGCGCTGTGTGTGCTCCCAAGGTAGTCTGGATGGGCTTAGCTACCAGAAGAACTCTGTCTATGCTACAGGGGCATCAGAGAGTCAGTCCTGCTCCGTAGCGTGGCTAATTAACTTGTGCGTGCTCTGAATGAACGTGGCTATAATTGCAGCTCAGTGCAGGTACTGTTACCCACCACTTCCCCGGGCTGCGTAAAGGGGGAAAGCCGGAATGGAAAGAAATGTTTCCGGGAATGCAGCAGGAGATGGTGACGTAAAAGAAAACGACAGTGAGGTCAGGGTGACGCAGCGATGGGCCATGCTGTGGAAAGTGATCCATAAACTTCAACTGTGAGCTGAGATCCTCACACCAGTGAATTAAGTATAATTACCTGTAAATATAAACTGGATCTTTCATTGCCCTCATTATTGATCTAAACACATAGGCTAAGTCTGGTATAGATGCCAGAGAGGGAACGTCATTGTTGAGTACAACAAAGAGGGGGCTATTTTTAGCGTTCTGCATCAATTCCCGATCCAGTTAGTACAGGAGCCACACCAGAGTCGTGCTCCAGCGTGCACTGTCTTCCCTAGTACTTAGTCTCAAAAGCCTATGAAATACGTGGGCATTCGCCCACCCGCTTTGTCTCACTTAATAATCTCTTTCCAATATTAGATAGCGTTGGGCATTTAATAGGCATATTGATAGACATAATAGACATTAATACACTTTGTATACATGAAGCAAACAAAAAATATATTAATGAGGTTTACTGGAAGAAAGCACAGCATAATGATATTAAACATTAAAAAATAATTAAATGATTGTCAAGTCCTAAATTCCCAGCTGCTTAAAATAAACGCATATGCAACCTTTTGAAACCTATCTCATGTTTATACGTGAGCTTTCTTATTCTTCTAAATGGTGATTATTTATTCTGAATAGAGATGAGCAGACTGTCTTGCAATAGTAACTGGATGAAAAAGTCTATTCAGAAAGGGAGTAAGAACAATGGTGAAAGTGTCATATATAAGATTTTAAACAAACTTTAGTAGATGTTAATAGAAATTATGTTTGAAATATAATAAAATCTCCTTTCTGTTACATGTTGCTAGGTACGCCTGATCTTACTGAAACTGTAACCCTTACCAAAAACTTCCAATTTCCTTTTCTCTGATTACGCTGTTTATTTCGGCTTGGTTGAGATGCTGTATTCTCTCGAGTCGGTCTTTACGTTGACCTTCTGGCCTCTGCAAAAAGACTTTATTTTTGCAGCAGCCCTTTGCTGGAGTAACGCCTCTCTCAAGAACCTCTTGATAGCTGTTTGTGCAGGCGGCTGCTTGCTGCCTTCCCCGGCTGCAAAATGGCATATGGCTCCAAGGGAAGCTGCCGGCTGCCTCTTCGGCAGACTTTAAGGAGGCCCTTCTCATTGCGAATAAATAGAGAGAAACGGCAATGAGAAGCACGAAGTCAAACACTGCTCGAGAAAAGCTCACTCCAGCGCCCAGACAGCGAGGGCAGTCTCCTTTCTGCCGCTACAAAGGCAGGAAAACATCTACGCATCGTTTGTAGCTACGGCTAACGGTCAGCTTAGAGGCAGGCAACAAACACTACAAACTCGGTATTCTACGGTTTAGTCCTACAATCCTATTTACATAATCCTGCACTGAAACTGATAATTACAATTGGTTTAGAGCAGCAGGATCAAATCCTCACTTGAAACCATCCCAGTTTTCACGTTTAAAGAAATAATAAACTCTCTAGTACATAAACCATAAAGGAAAGCCTTACTATGAGTTAGTATAGAAATAATGCACGTACATGCCATATTACCTACTGATTTATAGCCCCAACAGCCTTTACTTCACTTAATATACGTTACTAATGTCGTAATGTTCCAAATTTCATTTCACCTGGAAAACAACGCTGTGAGGCAACAGGGAATGAGCAGTTCGAGTCTTTGGGATAAATACCAATACGCACATTGCTGCGGCTCCCGCTTCACTGCGATCATCGAAGTCGCCGAGTTTGAATATGGATCTTAGCTCAGAGCACGTTTAAAAAGGTGAAAAACATACCTTCTCTCCCCTTAGAAAAACCTCGAGTCTTTTTCTTAGCTCTGTTTTATACCGTGCAAGTTCATACACAGTATGTATCTGAAAGATCTAGAAGGAAAAACCTTTAATCAGTATTATTGTAGATGACAGAGGAAAGATTTCTTTAATTAATGGTCCTATCTGGCAACCCGTGCCACTGTAAAATTAGCTCCAAATTTGTTCTGCCGTGTTTATGGGCTCCAGTTCAAAAATCTATGAAGTGTGGAGTGCTTTACAAGCTCCTACAGCAACACAAAAAAGCAGGTGGTTGGACACAGTGTGAGAAGAAAATAAATGCAACCATTTATCTAGAACAATTTGCAACTCACCGGGAGAGCTCAGATACCAAAGGAGTAACAACTTTGGGATCTCCATCTAGCAGCACAGCTATAGATTGATTTGATTTCCCCAAGAAATCTGCAAAACAATTACGCTGCCAAGGAGAAAGAAATGCGTATTCCGCGCACACTCTGCCGCATCCATGACTCCCAGGTCTGTATCCGCCATGAACTTACGTATCTTCTTGCCAGGTTTTCATCAAGCTCTCTGCTTTTGACATTGTTACGCAAGTCTGTCAGTAACTCCGCAATAGCTAAGTAACTAATTAATTGCTTCGCATGCCTGAGTAGCATGGAAAGCATCACCAAGGCTGACTTGGTTTATATTTTGGAATATATAACCACAGTCTGAGGTGCGCATTAGTGCTCATTAGAAGCTGCTATCTACGTACGGACCAGGCATTGCAATGCGTTCGGGAGGGTAAGCTGCTCCCCATCTTCCCCAAATAATTTCCTATCGAAATCACTGAACTAAGGGGTTTCTCCTTTGTGAGGCACTGTAAGGGCAGAGATCTTAGGGAAGTAATCATCCCCCTGTACTCGGCACTGGTGAGGCCTCACCTCGAGTACTGTGTTCAGTTTTGGGCCCCTCACTACAAGAAGGACATTGAGGTGTTGGAGCGTGTCCAGAGAAGGGCTACAAAGCTGGTGAAGGGTCTGGAGGACAAACCTTATGAGGAACGACTGAGGGATCTGGGGTTGTTTAGCCTGGAGAAGAGGAGGCTGAGGGGAGACCTTATCACCCTCTACAACTACCTGAAAGGAGGTTTTAGAGAGATGGGAGCTGACCTCTTCTCCCTGGCGACAAGTGATAGGACAAGAGGAAATGGGTTCAAGTTATGTCAGGGCAGGTTTAGATTAGATGTTAGGAAGCATTTTTTCACTGAAAGGGTTATTAAACATTGGAATAAGCTGCCCAGAGAGGTGGTGGATTCACCATCCCTGGAGGTGTTTAAGAAAAGGGTAGATGAGGTGCTTAGGGACATGGTTTAGGAGTAGTGGTGTTTTTATCAGGGTAGGTTAATGGTTGGACTTGATGATCTTAAAGGTCCCTTCCAACCTCACTGATTCTATGATTCTATGATTCTATGATCTCCAGGGATGCCGAAGTCGGAGGGCAAGACGGGACATACTTGCCTGTTCCTGTTCCCCAGCTCCTGGCTTGATGACCAGATGCTGCCAGTCTTCCCATCACACGCCAAAGTTCTGCGGATTTAGGTTTTTCCATTTCAAACAATGCAGCTGCTTGGAGTTCGTTCTGACGCTTTTCTCCAATGTTACATTCTCCCCCCACGAAAGAAAGCATTTTGTCTGCCTCGAACAGCACTTTGCATAGCTAAATTTAGGCCGCCCCCAACACGCGTTCACACATCACTATTATTCTTCTGCGCGCTGGGCAGGTGTCGGCACAAGGATATTAGTCAACAAGGTGGGACCTCAAAGCAGCTGTTGGAAGTCCGTGACACCGTTCTGCAGAACTCACTCAGTACAGACGCAGGTGCAGATGGAGCCCACCAGGCACCACTGAAAAGTCCGTCAAGGCTTATAAAACATGCAGTACATCTGTTCCTAACATGGCTTCGTGGCTTTGTCTCTGCGTCTCTGTAAAACCACACAACAACAAGGCACAAATCTATCTTATTTCTCTAGGCACACGTTATTTTTTTTATATATATTTTTTTTTAAGTAGTTCTGAATGCAAAATCAATTTACACTTCTCTATTGTTCGGTCTTCTAAGCAAGTTGGCTTGACAGTTTGGTGTTCCTCTGGTGTAACTTCTAACTTCTTCAGGGCAGATTCTTCTCAGACTACTGAATTTTAAATTCACTACATGAGGCAGGGGGTCTGCTCCACGCTTTGCTCCAACGTGAAGCATCACATGGAAGTTGTCCTATTGAACTTCTGTATTTGTTTCTAATAATGGAACATCGCAGGTGAAGCTGAGGCAGAAGAGTTCTTCCAGCCCCTTGGTAAGATCAGCCATCCCTTCTTTGCTCTACTTTTGTGTCTTATTAGGCTCCTCCTATTATAAGCTGTCATGTCTCTGCTGTACTATTACTTTTTTTGCTGTTGTTTTAACGCAAGCTGCTTGTTACTGGGCAAATAATCAGATTAGGAAGTAAAACCACAGTGTTTTGACCTCACCACTTATAAGATCTTTCATCTTGGACGTGTTCTTCACCTCTCTATTACTCATTTTATGCATCCATAGTAATAGAAGAAATGATGCTCACATTGCTTTGTAAACACAGCCAAGAAACAGTACGTGGGAGAGAAAGGTTATTTCCATGAGTTTCTGCCCTAAGTGGAGATTAATATATCTCTGTCACGAGAAAGTCCCTCCCCGGGCTGGCTCTTAGCAGGAGGGACAGCAAATTTCTCGAGTTATGGGACACGTTCCCTGAAGGATATTATGAAAACTTCAGTGAATGTAAACTTCAACAGGTTCCTTAATAATTCGATAGTTTAACGTCCTCGACATACTAAATGAACAAGTAGGTCATTGATACAGCGTCAAGTGACTTACTTGGCATAAGCAAACAACATTCATTTCAGCACAATGAAATTTCGGGTGTATTTCTAGGAACAAAGAATGCAGTCCATAGTTATGGGACGGGGGATTCCTAGGAAACAGTGGCTCTGCAAACAAATCTGCCAGATACTGTGGGCGAAAACTTGAATAGGAGCTCCCAGTTCAGTGCTCCCTCTGAAAAGACCACCCCTCTGTTTTTGAATGCATAAGAAGAGAACATCCTTTGTAAACCAGGACTCTTTCCCACCATCAGGTCTGACCTGGCCACGTCTCCTGGAGAAATTATACAGTGAAACAATTAGCAGAATAAATGTGTCAAGAGCATGACTCGCCGTTCTTAAAACCATCTTCTAGAGACCATTCTTATCACGGTTAAAAAAAGTGTTGTCCTAATATAAAAACAGCTTATAAAATGAGACTAGCATAAAAAAAACCAAAACAAACATGTAAAGGAAGTAATGGTACCATTTATCTATAATTAAAAAGACTTACGCTAACACTTTTTTATACATCTTGAAGAATAACAGAGATTGTAATCAACAGTCTGGTTAAAATGAAGATAGCCTTGTGCTGTCTACTAATTTTTCATACTCCATGAGATTAGCTTTACTTCTCCCTATTCAAAACTTTGCTATATGCTTGAGATAATTTCTTCGCTTCGATAAACTCAGTTCTTTTTTTACTTAGGACTCCCATATAATTCTCATCTTTTTTCTACTACGTATCAAAGGATGAAAAAAAAGCATCTAGATCATACTTTGTGATTGCTAAAGTTTAGAAATCTGAATATACATCCTTTGAGTTGATGAACTAGTTTTTTCAGCACTGGGAAATAGACCAAGACCTCAGTCATTAAAGTATAAGAACCCAGGGATTAAATACGTTCCTATACACAGACGTATCTATCAAACGATCTACATACATATGCACACACACATACAGTGTGTTTCAGACTCGCATGCTAGTGCTAACAAGTTTTGTAGCCAAGCCACATTCCATTTAAAAGAGTTAGTTATATAGATCCCCATTCAGTGTCCCCTCTTAGGAATTTAATTTTCGACTCAATCCAAGTACTTCGAAACTCCTCAGCTTCTTTTAAAACAGGAGAAAACTTTCCCCACAGACCAGCCTTTTTTACATTACTGACACGAAACGGCGCATTTGGGACTTTTGTCATGGTGCCCTGAAACACGATATGTTGTTCTTTAAGGCCTTGGGTGGGGAAAGTAGGGATTGAGAGCCAAGACACTGTATGGGGGGAATTTGGCAGTATAGAAGGCTGTAGGAAAAACGAAGCAGATGTAGGAGATACAGGATCACGCTGGACACAAGGTCTTGTCGTTTAAACCTGATACTGTTTTCAAACAAAATTTACCATCGGCTTTAAAGGGCCCAGGATGTGAGCAGACTACTTATTTTGAGTATAACGTGGCAGTGAAAAAGAAGAGGAAAAAGAAAAGCACAATACCCAGTACACATTGCTAATAAAAGCTTATCTATTACTTCAGTTATTAATTATGTTTGGTACTTAAACAGAAAAGGCATTTGGATCATTCCCTTAGTTCTGATAACACTCTCGTTCATTGTATTCTTATGTATTTATGTTTCATTCCGAGTAAAAAATCGTAATAATAATAAAGAAATTGCTTCAAAGTTTTGCAGACATTGCTAGCTTGGGCTCACATAAGAGCACATCATTTTTCCAGTCCCTTATTAAAAGTATTTTTAAAGCAAAAAAGAATAATTCCCCTAAGAAAACACATTGTTCAACATTCAGAAAACGAACAAACTTGCTGGCATTAAAAAGCCAACAGCTTTACTTCGTGGAACTCCGCTTGCGTTCTCCGTTCCTCGTCACAAACTGATGCAGTAAACCGCACTGGATTGAGAGCATAAATATTGCGCAGGCTTTCGTTCATTTTCGACTTCTTGAGCTTTTCTTTTCCCCTGGGTCCCAAGGAAAATCCTCCTTTCTTATCTGAGAAGTCGCACAGGTAACGTCTCCCCTCCTCCCCCTGGAAATGCTCCCCGCTCTTAGAAAGTTCTCGAATTAAATACTTGTCACAGCTGTTCCGCAGACACAGTATGTCTGCTGTCTACCCTGGAGTGAAAACAAATCGCAGCCAGTTTGCTGGTCACACGTTCCAACTGGGATTTTGCCATCTGTCATTGTGTTTGCAGAGCTATTTAGATTTCCAGTTCATACCAAACAAATTCCACCTCCAGTACCAGGAGGACTTCAAAAGGCGGCCGGAGAGATCATGTAGATGGGGAAACGTGCCGGAGAGTCGGGGGGCCTGCATCTGTTCGCAGCTTTAAATATTGTTCGGCATAATTGCATTAAGGGCTCCTAGAGCGGGGTCGGGTCCGCGTTACCAGATACAACAGGGCAATAAAAGTAAAAACGCCCGCGCCCGCTCGTTTCCTGGGCTATTAGCACTTTACTCTTTGTTTAGGTATGTTAAACTGCATTAGACAGATCACAGCTTTATACGCAGTCTAAGATTCTAATAAAAACAGACCGATCTTAAATACTATTAGTTAAAGGTATTTTTAGGTAATTACGCCTGAAAATGGAGAATCTCAAAACATTTTACAGACATCGAAATTCTCTAAGGGTTTTAGTGTGAAAGAGATTAAAAAGTGAGGTTTTTCTCCCTCTTTCCTTGGGCGCTCTCAACAATGCCTCATTTTCCAGACAGCGCCTATGGACGACGGGCAGAGGAGAATTTAGCGCTTTTTTTTTTTTTTTTTTTTTTGACAAAAAGCAAACAGAGGCTGATTTGACGCCTATTTAATCCCACCAGCCCTCGCTGAAGGGGGACCTTCAGCCCTTGGTTGTTCCTCCTCCTCCCCCAAAAGCAAAGCCTGCGCGAAGCTGCCAACTCTCATTCTTTCAGAATGAGACACTCTCATTTATTGTCTCAATTTCAATCTGCCCGAGGCCGAAAATAAAGACAGTCACCACTGATTTCAGGCAGATATTTAGAAACGCATTCGGATTCTTTCTAAGTCAATTAGATGATCGTAAATTGGCAAGTCAGTAAATTTCCTGCTGGGGATTAGGTTGTCACACCAAACCCTCCTACTCCCTTCACCCAAACTTTCACAGGTTTTGACGAAACAGTATGTCAAAGAGGGTGGCGCTGATAAATGGAATAAGGAAATCTCCCTGCCCACAGAGCAAACTCTCCAAAACATCCCACAAGGTAATGGGAACGACCCCAAAAAAAAAAGTAAAATGTTCCTAATCATATTTTGGACCTACTTGGCCTGCTAAGAGCCCGGCCTTGAAACCTGTCAGGAAGCGAAAAGCAGAACAAAATAATAAATTCGGATACACCAGAGACAGAACTTCTGACCGTTTAAATACTTTGATGTGCACACAAACAAGTGGCATGCAGATGCTTGGCTTTTTCACTTGCCAGCTAGCTTGGAGCAGATGGGTTTGAAGGAGGATTCCCAAACTGCTGCACATAAGGACAGAGATCCCCAGAGGTGCTAATAATACTAATTTTCCTCCATAAGACGCTGTGCTTCAGCCACAACTACTGCTTCCGAGGCTGTTTGATCAATAACTTCACATCTGAGAACCATTTAAAATCTAGGATGCAAAGTAGCTGCTGCTCGGGCAACTGGCTCGTATTTAAAATGCGGCACAAATAAAGGCACTGATACACCAGGACTGAAGAAAAGATCCGTGTTACAAAACGAAGTATGCTTTGAAATAGCACACACAGAGTCAAAAAAAGTCAAGAAAAGGAAAAGAAAAAAAAAAAAAAAAGGTAAAAGTATTTTGAGAAGCAGCCCCGAACCACCACGCTTTGTATTTTTCCCGTCGTTTGGGAAGCGCGCGAAGGTTTGCAGGCAGCGCTGCCCAGCTTTGCGCACAAATGGTGAAGCCCATTTCTCTTTATACAGTGCTGCTGCTAAGAGGGAAGGGCTAACGAACAATTATAAAGCACCTGCAGCAACTATAGCCAACGGCACGCTTGTCTTCTTAAGCGAAGAAATAAGAGCAGTTCAACAGTCATACTTACCTTCTCTTGGCCATTCACAGTGTAAATTCTACCAGTGCTTTAAAATCTTCAGGTGGGTGAGCGTAGAGTTGGAGAGGACCCCGGCAACATCCCATCTATTCTGCCCCAGAAGCAGAAGGCAGTTGGCGAGGCAGTGCCTCCCCAGCCCCTCGCCGAAACCGATGCGGGGAAAGATGTCGGGGGCAGCGCAGGATTCACGGGCACTGATACCCCACTGCCTCCTCGGACGCTCGGTAACATGAGGTACACCAAACCCATCCAGCCCCACTCTCGTCCCGGAGTACCAGCCGGGCACGTAGATCTGCGCATAAATCATAAAAACTCATGTGTGTACTTCATACATATTACATGCAAAAACAAGGAAAGAAAAGAGAGCTTTCATTTGTTATTCAAGGACTACGAGCATTTTTCTTCGCTGTTTTAATCATGTTTACTAGAGTAATGCCTAAACAGCCAACCATGGATAAACTCATTTGATTATATCGAGGCACAGATAGTCCCTGCTTATTTTCTAAGCAGACGCTGCTCATGATTTTCCTGTTTGTATTTGATCATTTCTTCAAATAACTGAGAAAAAAATTGAGAAAACATTCTGTGACAGATTTCCGTCTTCTGGATTAACTGAAAAGCCTAATCTGATATTCAAGTTGTGCTGTCGAGGAGCGATTTGACACATAACTTGCATCTAAGCGTTTTATTTCCTGCCTGGATGAGTAAGCAAACATTTCTAAGCGGACATACAAATGCAACCCACTGCTGGGCAAAGGCTATCGGGCATAAATGGCATCGTACTGCCTCGCGGCACTGATGATTCTCACCCAAGGACGGACTTCAAATGCAGTACGCCTCAACCAATGCAAGTTCATTTTCCACCGACACTTATGACTGTACATTTTGAACACTCCAGCTCTGGAGTCCCCAACACAAGAAGGACATGGACCTGCTGGAGCGTGTCCAGAGGAGAGCCACGAGGATGATCCAAGGGCTGGAGCACCTCTGCTATGAGGAGAGGCTGAAAGAGTTGGGGCGGTTCAGCCTGGAGAAGAGAAGGCTCCGGGGAGACCTTATTGCGGCCTTCCAGTCCCTAAAGGGGGCCTACAGGAGAGCTGGGGAAGGGGAAATGGCTTTAAACTGGAAGAGGGCAGGTTCAGATTAAACATGAGGAAGAAGTTTTTCCCTGTGAGGGTGGTGAGGCACTGGCGCAGGTTGCCCAGAGAGGTTGTTGAGGCCCCATCCCTGGAGGTGTTCAAGGCCAGGCTGGAGGTGGCCTTGGGCAACCTGGTCTGGTGGGAGGTGTCCCTGCCTATGGCAGGGGGGTTGGAACAAGATGATCGTCAAGGTCCTTTCCAACCTAAACCATTCTATGATTCTATGATTAGTTCACACAGAAAGTGGTTAACATGGAGCCCGGAGCTCACCGTAGAGCACCAGATAAGTTATGCATCAGATACGTATTGTCCATATCTTTTTGGTATTTATTCAAAGGAAACTATACTGATGACAGTAGCAGAGAAGATCTGATTTCAACAGATGACAAACCCATTCCAAAAGGGTTAATACTGTGATTAAAATAGCTTTTAAAATAAAAAAAAAAAACAAACTCAAACCAAAAATTAGCTTAAGATTTATGTTATATCTTAATCTGAGCTTTCTCCGGTAGTGCATTAATCAAGCTAAAAGCAGGGCAAGAATCATGTTTTGCATAAGCGGAGTCAAATATATTCTCATAGTTTCTGTTGAAAGCAAAAAAATATTTTGCAGGAACTGAAGTTAAAACATTATAATATATGCAAAACAAAAAAAAAAAGACCCCCAATTAGATTCCTTTATCCCTAGCATATGGTCTAGAGGTATATGCTATGTACTAATGTCTTTTCAGTGCTATTTTAAGATCATATGAGGCTGCAATCTGAGAGGAGTGGTGACAGATACACAGGCACAACTGGGTTACATTCATCATGTATGCGACTTGATAACTCCTAGCAGAAAGGAACTTCACAGAAAGGATAATAAACTTCCCTCTTCAGCCCTTAAGTCTGTATTCCTAACATTTTGGAGAAAATGAGAGGACAGGAGAAACGTTTAGTGGACAGAGAACTTCACAGTGAAAAAGTGTGACCTGTTCATCGGCACTTCATAAACTGGGATGTGACAAAGGGATCGGTGATAAATGATGTTATGAAATGTCTCTTTATCTTTTTACAGGCTTTTTTTCTGTAATCAGTTTATGTATTCATGTTTAAATATTCAACTTTTTCATGCATTAATGTATCTGCCTGAGTCTAAACTTAGTTCAAACCTTAATCAGCAGAGAGAACATACTGAACACTCCGCATCGGTGTTACTTCTAACTGTTCATAGCAATTTGACAGTACAGTAATATAAATATCTGAGGTACGTATATGCCATTTACACAAAAGTAAACAGGTCGCTTTAGAGAAGCAACTTCAGAGCTTTGCAAAATCCTGCAAAGAAATCCCAATTCCTCTGAAAACAATGGCAAAATTCCCCATGATTTCAGCAGGGATGGGATTTCATAGTGATTTTAGCAGATGAGCTCAGAGGCTGAGCTACATATTCTGCTGGCTAATAACCTGCTGGACGGACCTAATTTTGATATTGCAAATTTATTTTTGATGGAGGGGAGGAGAGGTCAGGTTCTCAGCAATGGCCAGAGGAGGACTGCAAGTCGTCATGGGGTTGCTGCTCTTCTCTTTATGATGGATGCACAGCAGTGGGTTTTACCTCCTTCTATATTATTCTTTTTCCTGACTACTTTGGCAAAGACAGAACTTTCCCCTGCTCCCTTGTTACGTTTTTCAGTAGGGGAAGTCATGCCCCATCGCTGGTCTCCATCTCTTTGGCCAGGAACAGGTTAGAAAGCAAAATAAATAGATCCTATTTCACCCTTAAACATTTGGGTTTAAATACCTTTAGACCTCAGAGCACTGGAATGTCATGCAGCTTACAGGAGCTTACAACAGAGGAGAATATCTCCAGCTTGGGGACGATCAAGTAACAGAGGGAGTGGCAGAAGAGAGCCTCATTCTTCCAGGCTGCCGCCACGCTATCGGCTACCTGACTGCAGGGATGTACGGGGAACCAAATCCCAACCTTTCCCCGTGGCTTCCCGAGGTCTGGAAGCTCGCACTGTTTACCAAACAGGGTCTGCCCCTCCCAGAGCAGCAGCTGCGCTCCAACACATACCGACGGGATTTGATGGTCCATAGGCAAGGGAAATAGGTCCATACGGAGGGGAAAATAAGGAAGGATTGCACGCTGCCAGGTACTGAGCACCGCTTGTTCTCGTTGGCTTCAATATGAGAGGAGAATACGCACGGCAGCGTGGCTGTGTTTAAAAGACTGAAAAAAATCACAGATAAATTTGCATGATATTTCATGTACAGTAAGAATGCATAAATCCCATTTGCTTCTGTTAAATAACTTGATAATTTTTCCGCCCGACACAAGTTTGAGAACGCACTCCCTCGGGAACAGCTACTGCCGGGATGCCCCTCCGCTGCGCACAGGAGCCTTTTTCAGATTTGTAAGGAACTACAAAACCAAGTCAAAATGTGAACTGACACTATATACACCAGTTCAGGGAAACAGAATTGCTCTTTTATTTGTAAACGCAAACGTTATCTGTTACCGATGCCAGCGAGTCACTTCCCGTGCCTCTGTTTTATAAAAGAAAAATCAGAATTTTAATTGCAAAATAACCTTTTAAAAGGCAGGGTTCTTACGACCGCTGAGTTCTCTCTCTCACTTCAGCTCCTCAGAGGGTACTTTCTGGAACAATTTACATGGCAGTCAAAGCATGCAAAAATTTATAAATACCACCACAGATGCCAACATGTCGGGAGAAATGTAGTTATAACATTTGAAAGCTAGGGAGAAATTAATGTTGATCCTGATTGGAACAGTCACTGTAGTTGCAGCGTCTAGTAATTTAAAAAAAAAAAAAACCAAAACAAAACAAAAAAAAAAACACACCACCAACATAAATTTGGTTTGTAGAAAATACGCCACGTCCCAAACTCCGTTTCTTGGCCCCAGCATGCCGGTGTTACAGGAAGAGAAGAAGGGTTTATTTAAAACAGTTCCAGGATTTAAGGCTGAGCTGACATAAGTAATTTTCCCACCCAAACAGGGCGGGCTCCCACGGAGGCATCAGCTGCGAACAGGACACCCGGGAAGCCGGACCTGCGCTGCCGGAGAGCAGCCGGCGCTCTTGCTGGGACTGCGGCCACCGTGCTAATAACCCCACGCCGAAAAAAAGCAGATCCTCTCCCGAAGACTAAATGGTGCGGCTGCCTCGATTCTTTCAGACTAAATAAAACAGGTAGTACCTGAGGCGACGGAAGGTTCCCGGGGTAGAACCAAAAGGCCGTCTGCGTATGCAGGTTGAAGGCAAGGGAAATTCTCTGTAGAGGATTTAAAAGATTTAAAATCCTTCACAGCTATTACTCAATTAATTTTCTAACAGAGCACTTCGTGGTGGGGAAAGCGATGAATCGATGAAGGGATGAAGTTAGGGGATTTAGTCACAGAGCCCAAGGCAAACTTTTGTTGAGTCCCTTAGAAGGTACAGCCCAATGCAGCATCATGCCGAAACGAGCTTCTGTCCCAAAATAAGCGTAGACAGATCTGCTCAGCACTTTCCTCGGTTTAACTAAGTTTTACTGCAGCATTTTTAAACCCTTCCACGTGAACTTAAGAGAACCGCTTATGTGTTAAAGAAAGTGTGCGGAGAGTTGCACAGTGTCACACCTGGGAAGAGAAATGCAAATCTTGACCCCTAATTTTCTTCCCGGATATATGAAGTGCTCCTCACCGCCAGTGCTCTGACATTTCCTCTCCCAGTTAAGTCAGCGGGAGCTTCACCGTTGGACCCGCTGCCCCACAGACCTCTCACACCGATGGCAACGCTATTCTGCAAGCAACGCGACAGCATAGGCTGGGTAAAGCTGGCTAGACCATGCCTCCCACACACATCAAAAAACAAAGTGGAACAATAGTTTGCCTTTTTTCATTAATTCAGTCCTTATTGTCTGCAATAAGCGGAGGAAGCGGAGGACAGCTGAGGCAGAGGAGTGTCAGGACACATTAGGGCTCAGCAGGACTGCTCAGACAACAAGCCTTCGGGACTCTCTCTTGCTGAGTGGGTAGCAAAGGTGAAAACTTAGTTTTGCTTCTACTTACTTACTTACCCATCCAACAGAAGTCCCCTGGGTTAAACAGAAAAAAAGAGATGCCAAATAAGAGTGGTTTTGCCTTTATCCGTTTCATCTTTGCTGTCAACACTGTCCCTCTACAATCTTAAACACGGCTTTCACGGCACGTGCTAAGAGGCGATTCTGATTTATTGGATTAAAGCAAAAGAAAGCCTCAAAACCTCTCTGCTTTGAAGAGAGGTTTCATGTATTTTGGAAAACCTGTAAGTTTAGGTGTAAATACTTCGAAACCATCCCGATGAACAGATTTAGATAACGTATCATTCGGCACAGCAGGCTGAGATATAGTATCTATTTTCTCTCTCGTGCCTGTGAGAACTGTTAAGAAAGTTTAATTAAAAAAACAGCTGATAAACAGCTTAAATTAGATTTGCAATCTTAGCCACACTTGGAGCTCAGACCTTTGAAACCTCGCAAATGCAAATTGCTTTTATGTCTCGCCCCGGGCTTTGGGCAGCTCTGTGGGGACAGGGACGGGCTGAGGGCAGGCAGGGACGTCAGCCCATGGCATCACGCCTGGGGCAGGACCTGACAGCCCCGGGCTGGGCTGAACCTGGGTCCCGGACCATGGGTCGGAGTTGGGGGGATGCTGCTCAGGGCCGTCAGGACCTGGTAGTGTTAGTGAGAGCGTTATAGCCCTTTATAGATGAGGCCTTGAGCTGGCACGCTGGCTATCACACTGGCAGGAGAAGATAGATCAGAGGACAGTCCCATGTGCCTAAAGCCACGGTCCCCCTAAAAACATTTCTTAATAAAAATCTTTATAAAAAATAAACCACGATTTCCATAGTTACTGCCAACCAGCATGTATAAGCGGCTCTGTGCAGTTTTAGTCGCTCGTTACACAGCCATGCTACCAAGCAGTTTGTTCAGCAATTCAGTTTGTCCGAAAACAAGAAAATCTACAGACTCTCTGCTAAATCAAACAAGCGAGTGGAACAGTGCGTACAAACTAAAACCAGAGATTTCTGACAAATGGGTTCCAAAAGCCATTCATAAAGATTATGACTTACACATTTTCATCAATACATAAATTGCTGTGTTTAAATTTAAAAAGCATGCGGAGTAATGGACTCTATATCTCACTTTGAAGATACGTCAAAACAGAAATGAACTTCGGTATGCAATATCAAGGGTTTACGATATTGATTTTGGAAGCCAGTCTATATATACTTTTCTACAAACGTCACATATTTCACAAAGCAACTGCTTTATGCTATTTACACTGCATTAGAGACAGACAAATTGCTTTGGACAAAATGTGCCAAAGCTAAAACAAATTTAAGGTCTGAAAAAAGTTCAGTGAATTTTTACCTCACACATTTCTCACCTGTCTCTGGTTCCAGGTATTAACCCAGAATGCTGAAATACCATGAAGGTCTGTGTCTCCCTCCCGTTCGATGACCAGAAGCAAGAAGAAGCAAGCAAGTCACCGAGTTCAGACTCGGGCCTGAGCCTGAGCCTCAGAGAGTATTTGGGTCTAGATCCATTTTTCGGGTGAAAGCTCTGAAAACATCATGAGAAAACACACCTTATGAAATGCTCAGCCCCTTCTGGCTGCCCTGAGAAGCTTAGTGACTTTGAAAAGGCAGCCAGACTTTTGGGGATCTTTTCCATGTCACAGAAGTTAGCAGAAACGATCTGTTGGATGAAGAAGTCCACCGTTACGACCCCCCAGTAGTTGTCTTTAAAGAGCATCATCACATCACTAAGCTGCCAAATAGTCAAAGGGATATACTCAAACCCTAAAAAGAAATCAGGAAAATCTCACCACCACCCTAGCTTCAGCTTTCCAAATGGCATTTTTTGATAAAACTCTTTTAAATTCAGCTTTTCCTCAGAGTCCTTTCCGGTGCTCGGAGGATGGAGGCACGTCAGAACAGTGCACCCAACTTCTTTCCAGTCTGGACTGCTCTGAACTCAGAACATGGTTCAACACCTGCACGTGTCCCTGCCCAGCGCACCGGGGGCAATCCAGACCAAGGCAGGCAACATCTCCAGCAGTGAGGCCAGCCGACACGGGGCTCGTTAATAAGCATCTCCTGACGATGGGGAGACATTACAGAGAAACTACAGTTTGTGCATCAGGTCAACCCAGCCAGCAGAATTTCCTTTTTAGCCGAGACCACGTTATCCTCTGAATAAAGTTTTCATCTCAATAGTTTAAAACCATGGTACCATATGCTAAACGACGCGAATAGCTTGTTCATCTTCATAATTAACTTTAGCTCTCTTGAATTGTCTGTCTGCTTGGTTGTCTTTGGCTGCTACACTCCAGCCTTGTGTGATTAGCGCTGTGCAAACCTATTTTGAAATTTCACCTTCACCAAGGTCATCCACATTCACAATTAATCAGGAAAAAGGCCCATAGCACTGACCCCACTTCTTTCCCCTCCTCACTCCGAATCTTCTCTTTCACTGACACCCTCGGTTTCACCTCCATAAGCCAGTTCATAATCCACTTCAATGGCTCTTCTCTTCAGCTATTTTTAATCTCAAAAAGCCCCATCAGTCTGTTGTGTCACAGGGTGCCTATTGCTCCTTTGAAATAAGGACTGAAATAAGGCAGCACTTGCCCTCTTATCTAGATATAGTTGTCGGTATTTTCAAAGATAGTTGGGGGGATTAATTAATTATTTATGCTTTTTTTTTTTCTTCCTCCCTTTCACTCCAGCGAAGCCACATACAAATACCTAATTTATGCCTTTTTCTCTCTTTCATCTGCATGGTTTCTCTGAGCTAATCCTGCTGGTGGGAAAGCCCGAGTTCTCCACCTCCCCGTGGCTCTGCCTTCAGCTCCTTCACAGATCAGTCCCGATTCTCCCCAACCGTGTTGGTATCGCTCCTGGTTTTAGCCACTGAGGATCAGAGAGGTTCTCAGGACCAGGTGGTACCGTGCCCACTGCAAGCATCCCTGCATCCCTCCCACTCCGCAAAACCAGCCTGAAGGAAGCAAGCACATAAAGCACGTTGGACTTAGTATTTCCTCCCTTCTCTTCAGTCCTCTTAAAGATTTTGCAAAGCTCTTTCACTGAAAATGTTCACCTGCAAGGTACAGTCTTCCTTTTTATCATTTACTTTGAAATAAATGCGTTTCAGGTTTTCTTCCTCTCTCCATCCCCCTACTTTCCCCTAGGTCCACATTCCCCATCGCTGAACCTTCTCTTTTCAGTGGCAAATACAAGAAGAAGGAGAAAAAGAGGTGAAGGAAAGGCAAAACCAAACATTTGGAATATTTTCCCCTTAAAATCTCCAGAAATAAAAGCATTCTCCCTATTCAGCAAGGACAACAGCGGGAAAAGCAATTGAAAATGTTCAAGAATTGTCACAATTTCCTCATTTTTAACCGTCCCTAGAAAATAAACGGGAGCTATTCAACCATGAGTACATTTCACTGAAGTGATACTTAACAATCCAAAAATATGGCATTTAGTTTTGCATTTCTCTGAGCAGTAGATAATTTTGTGGGTGGCTGCTGCAGCAGCTGCACTGGTCCACAAAAAGTCGTTGTTTGAGAGGAAAAAGGGGGTTAATCGTGCTGGATTCATGATTTTTTTTTTTTTTTGGAAAGCAGACTTTCACATTAAAGAGATTATGAAAATTAATTTTCACAGCCAAATGATACCAAAATATAAATGCTATTTTCTTTTTACCTCCGACACTGAAGATGGATTGTATTGACAAAAAACTGGAAATCTGTCGCCTAACATGGCTCCGAAATTGCTCGGTAAGTGGTGAACACTGGTAATTTCTGCTGACTCTGCATTTAGAGGTTAAGATCCAAGTTTAAACAGTCTACTGAAAACAATGACTGAATCCAAGTTCAGCTGCTGTTGTGCCAGGAGCATGAATTATTTTACCTGTTCCATCATAGATTTTTACGTAGTGTTAAATCCTCCTCTTTTGTTTCAGAGACTTTTGTGGGCAAAGAAGGGAAAGTGAGGTTAATCTCGAAGCAGGTATGGCGTCTTGCTGGCACAGCAAAGGATGGATTTGTGGGCTGACGGTACAGCTGACGATACAGTTAACTGGTGCTCTGCGGGGGAAGGTATGTCTTTTCCCCCATACCAGCACGCAACATATCCCAGTTGGCCAACAGACCTAAAAAGAGTCTCATCACTTCGTTGTTAGCTTCGGGGCTAATCAGTGCTGGCAAATACAGGAGTCACATTTCCTTCCCAGGATGGGTCCAGAGTCCAAGCGTTCCTGTGAAGATTTTTAGCTGCGTATTAAAAAAAAATAAAAAATAAATATTGACACCAGGCGGGAGGGTGGAGGAAGGAATAGGGTCATGGTGACTGGCTGTACGCAAGAAATATCCAATCGTTTATCCGAACTGCAGCAGCTCTAACAAGGGAAATGAGAAAATCCCAGGCTAGAGTAGCCAGCACACGAGTTCGTTAGGTGGTACCCGACTCCACAAAGGACTGAATTTCTACTATCTATTCTAAAAAAGTATGTTGGGGAACAAGTGTTTCCTACACATCCCAAGAACACAGCCAGATACACCGATCTGGTTTTCTGACCCCATCCTAACCTGTCTTTTGTGGGTTTTCTGGCATCATTACCTTGAGCAAAGGTCTCACCAGCAATTTGGAGGCAAAAAAGTACAACGCAAAATTAAAACAGTTATTCTAATCCCACGGGGTTTTTAATTTGGAGACTGATTTATGTTGCTTGTATGGCTAAAATTTAAAAACAGGCCACGCTTTCTTGTGGTTCCTGAATAGAGAAGTGAGACGGAGAGGGGCAGCAGCGTTGTCCCAGTCTGCAGTCATCTGCAAAAGAACAACTCCACGCCACCTCCATCGGCGTGAGTAATACGGTGCATCTCAAGGTCTTTTAGAGAAAAAAAAAAAGCTGCATATGTAAGTAAAACAAAACCCTAGGTAAAGAAGCAAATATTTTCCTTAGCAGTTTATTATCATAGAATCATAGAAAGGTTTAGGTTGGAAAGAACCTTGACAATCATCTTGTTCCAACCCCCCTGCCATAGGCAGGGACACCTCCCACCAGACCAGGTTGCCCAAGGCCACCTCCAGCCTGGCCTTGAACACCTCCAGGGATGGGGCCTCAACAACCTCTCGGGGCAACCTGGGCCAGTGCCTCACCACCCTCACAGGGAAAAACTTCTTCCTCGTGTTCAATCCAAACCTGCCCTCTTCCAGTTTGAAGCCATTCCCCCTCATCCTATCACTACATGCCCGAGTAAAAAGCCCTTCCCCAGCTCTCATGTAGGCCCCCTTTAGGGACTGGAAGGCCGCAATAAGATCTCCCCGGAGCCTTCTCTTCTCCAGGCTGAACAGCCCCAACTCTTTCAGCCTCTCCTCATAGGAGAGGTGCTCCAGCCCTCGGATCATCCTCGTGGCTCTCCTCTGGACACACTCCAGCAGGTCCATGTCCTTCTTATGTTGGGGACTCCAGAGCTGGATGCAGTATCCATATAGTACTAGTTACACACATACAGTTACAGCATTAAATGCTGTGCAGCACAAACAACAACCTCAGTTCCACAAAGCAGCACGGTAGACAGAATCTGCACTCTGTAACTTTCTTGTGTGCTAAAAAATAACCCCCTTTAACTTTGGAAAACGTACTGTCTTCTAATAGCATAAGAGATCAGCCACTATGCTTTATTGTAACCTTCATCGCTTACACCTGATATTTTATTTACTTACATAATATTGAATATTTGATGTCATAAAATGTCTTCTTCACCTAAGAGATTCACTTTAAAGTATCTCCCATTTCTGACCGGTATACGTATCCCGGTATTCCGGCCAAGTTCACAGACAGTCCAAACAACCTCCTAGCTTCACCGTGCATTAAGACAGCTGCCAGCCCTGTTCTTTTTTGCTCTGTTTCACAGTTCCAACTACTCCAGAAGCATTAAATTTCCAGTCATGTACGGTAGCTAGGATGTAAACAGTAAAATGTTCCATAGTATGGAGACATGTATATATTTTTTTTGCCTCATTGTCGAAATACTTCGCTAAACAGAGCAATACGTTCAATTTCCAGTCAAAAATGGCAGGAATATGCATTATTTTTGAGCAAGAGTATATCTTTATGCTATATTTAAGCAAAGATGGCTGCGTGAAGAGTATTTCTTGGAAATCAATATTCCACCGGGGAGAGCTGATGGCCTCAGATACATGGGAGAATCATTGACTCCAGCTGCATACGACACAGAAAATAGGCTACATGGAGGCTGTCAGGACTAAAAATAAAACTATAGGCATATGGATTTTTATATGCATTATGCAGTTCACAATTGCAATACAGCGCATGAGACAGCACCAGAAAATTAATGTTCTATATATTACTCAAATGACTCAAAATCTATTCCATGTATATTCTTTCCCAATCGATTGTATTTCTGTAAAATATCGGTACTGTTTGCCAATATTATTTACATAAGCTGGGAGACGAAATTAGAGCAGTAGGTGTAGGCAAATTGGCAGGTTGCTCTCCTCCGTCCCGCTCGCATCACGCGCTGAACGAGAGTTGAGACCGTGACCGGGTCCCAGAGTCAGGAATAAGACGGAACGGCCCAAAGCCAACTCTAAATTACACGCTAATTTTTTTTCTTTTTTTTTTTAATTACAAATGTTTCTGTATTGGGAAAGTGGGACGCGGCATGTGTAATTAACTCGTTTGGGCAAGTTAGAGGCCTTTGCTAAAAAAACTCCACCTACTTTATCTGATGCGTCCACACCCTCGTGCGCCTTCAACGCCGCATGGGATGCGTGGGATTTCTCTCATGGCAGATTCCCAATTTTACAGAAGGTAAACAAAACAGCTACATTCAGCAGCTCTTTGCCTCCCCTTTAAAATTGCTCGAAGACCCAGGAGCGCAAGCAAAATCGAGCTGTGGCCCACGAGCCAGAGAAAGAGAAATTCAATCACTTTTAGACGGGAACGTCTCTGGGGTGAGGGCAACACCTCAGAAGCGGAGCAAATTCCAAGAGAGATTTTGGGCTGTTTAAAAATAACACCCAACTCAACCAGCCGCATGCAAAATTCTCCAGCATCACGCGCGGCGCCTGGGAAGCCAGCCTCAAGCCACAACTGGTTTTAGTAGGAGTGGAAATAAGGTTTGTCCCTCGCTCTCCAACCGAGCAGGAAATTACCCGGCATCTCACGCGGGAATTTGAAAGTTTTTAAGATGTGTTAAAACTGCAGTTAGGAGTTCTGAATATCCACTGCCGGCAAGGACCCTCCATCGCTTTGCACGGGAGGGGGGGGTGGGGGGTGCGGAAATGGAGATTTGCAAAGGCAGAAGTCCAGAAATCCCGGGCACGGAGCTAATTTAATATCTTCCCAGCCACTCAGCAGCGCCGACCAGGAGCAGAGCTCGGACAGCAAAAGTAATAACCAAATTCCAGTGAGGATCTGCGCTGCTGAAGGGCTGAAAATTAGGGCCTTTGCAGGGATACTCCCTATGCAAAGCCAGGCTCGTTTTAATTAGTCAGGTGTTAGGGCACCCGAGTAGGAAATACAATCACATCTCTTGACTATTCTCACAAGCCAAACTGTTTTGTTTTTTTTTTTTTTTTATTTTCCTTCCCTCTCCTCCCAGTCTAATGAGTGAAAACGGGGTGAAGCAGCTCCTTCCTTATTAAACCAGCTAAGAGCAGATGGCTTGACACCTGGCTGGAGCCGGGTTTGGTGACCTTTTGAGTGACAGCGGGTTGATATATTTAAAGGAGAGAGTCCTTGGGGGGATGCAGGAGGACACAAAGGATTTTCTACAGCAGTTGGAGAGGGTTCGGTGGGAAAGACACGTCGTTTCTTGCAAACGGGAGCTGACTTGCTCGGCGAAACCTCTCGGAGCCAGCGTGTGCACGCTCGGGCTCTTTTATCTAATCTTCACAGAAACACTAATAGGAACTATGTGAAACCTATAAATGACAAATGGATTAGGAAATGTCCACAGCTGATTACTATTCACTCCCCGCACAGAACCGATCCCCCCCTGGTCCCGCTTCCATGTTTTTCTGCCACCGCTTTGGCACTCTAACATTTGTCTTTGGCACTTCAGATATTTCTGACTGCTTTCTCAGCCTCTAGTGCTGGAAGAGTTTTACCTAAAGAGTGGATAGAAATTCATTTTTTCTTTCCTTTTTTAACTTTCCATAGTCTTGGCAGCAAACTGTGTCATGATGATGTTGGCAACAACATATTTGTGGCAGAAGGAAGAAAGAGAATCATAAAATATATGAAAGAAAAAGTTGACATTTTAATGAAATACCTTGTAACTTCTTGGAAAAAGTTATTAAAATGCATTCAGTTTATAGCTGTTTGTACAGATAGGAGGAGTAGAATACTTCCTCCCGAAGTCTTTAATAAAAATTGCTTGTTAACTAAAAGTAATAGGGGCTAGAAATCATTTTCAAAATTCACTGCTGAAGTGAATTTGAGGTTTGGGACATTCTGGGCTTTTCCGAGCGTACGTGAAGATTGCTGGCACACGCGTGAGATTCGGGGAGTGCAGTATGACTTGTTCAGGAGCAGAGCGAGCAGAGGGATGGAGCATCTAATGTTCCTTTCAACTGCCTACCAAAGCTGGCACTTCTTTCTCACATGGCTACAAATAAATGATGTTATTTTTTTTTATCTTCAATGCTACTCTGTCAGATTATAGTGCCCAGTATTCCCTGCAAAGGTTTCGTCTGCCTTTGAAGCAGGAATGATGGTTGCAGCTCTGCAGACACCCCCAACACAGCTACAGCCGCGGAGGCTGCAGCAAAGGTCTCTCCGGGTGCCACGCAGCAGTGAGGAATCCACTCCTCGGCTAATTAGAGGCAAAGAAGAAATGAAAGGCACTCTTCCTGTTGTAGGCTGCCATTGCATCTAACCTCTGTAATTACACATCTCATTTTAATATGACATAAAGCTGAGGAAAAGCCTCTTACTGCAAAGCCCAATAAAGCCAGGACCACAATAGGGAGGATAACGCATCAGCCACACCTGGCTGTTCTTCACTGAGTACGAAAGGAGAGAGGGAAAACACTCAGAACCAGACAGGGATTTACCAGGGGGAAAAAAGGAAAGAGTTCAGGACTGTAGAAGCTTTGCTCCCCTGCCTTCTCCCCCCTCCCCAAACCGGGCTAGATTTTCCCTGGCAATAAAGGCACAAGAAAAAATCAAGGGAAAATACTGATCGCCCAACTGGCGAATACATCGGACAGTCACCAACCAACATTCCTCCACAAAACCAAGCGCAAAGCAGGAACTCGGGACAGGAACCTCAGACCTCCCTCTATGATAAAGTGATTTCCAGACCCAGACAACCCCGCCTGGTTCTGTGCCTACTGCTTCACCTTTTCAATCTGTAAACTTGCATTCCAGGTAAATCTTGGGAAAATTATACTTCCAGTTGGTTTCACTGCAGCTGGAGGAAGGACAGGTGTGTCGTTTCGGGAAGGATTCCGACATTTTGAGTCCGTTCCAAACTAAATAAATTCCCCGCCATTTAACCAGACTCTGTGATGAAAACAAAACCTTCTTTTTAGGAAGATCTGAGACATCTCTGACATGGTTTGGTATCATAACGCGCAAAAAAAAATGTTTCAAATGGAAGAGCCATTTCATGAGCAGAATAGCAGGCACAACTGCAAAACTGCTGTAGTTATCACAGCTGAAATTTCCCTTCTCCTCTTCTCCGGAATCAGTCTTCAGCCGCAAGTGAAATATCATGGAATCATAGAATCATTTAGGCTGGAAAAGACCTTTAAGGTCATCGAGTCCAACCATCAGCCCAATGCTGCCAAGTCCACCACTAACCCACGTCCCTCAGCACCACATCTACATGTCTTTTAAATCCCTCCAGGGATGGCGACTCCACCACTTCCCTGGGCAGCCTGTGACAGTGCTTGACAGCCTTTTTGGTGAAGAATTTTTTCCTAATATTCAATTTAAACCTCTCCTGGCGCAACTTGAGGCCATTTATCCTTCCCTTGCACTAGCATTCGCATTAGTGTAACACAGATTAGGCAGCTGATCCATGTTAAATGCAACCCCCACCAAAAAATAGAGAGAAACACCAATAAAAGACGAGTTTGCAGCACGATCGGCTGCCTGGAGCATCCCACTGCAGACAGCTGAGCAGCTCCTGGGCAGGCACGTGAGCCCCAAACCACAGCAGCTCCCACCGCCACGCAACGCCGCTCTCATTATTTTTAATTAGCTTTAGTTTCAGCTCTGCCAGAGAACTTGTAATCTTAGCTGTGTCACACAATAACCAGGTTCGTTGGGTCTCCCCACCGTTTTAGCCCAGGTTAAAGCCCAGGCAGGTTAATTAGCCGTGACTCAACGGGGCGAGCTCTACTGGTGGGACTCCACCCTGAGGGCTCCGGGGTGGGAGTGGGACACCAGGCTCAGTTCGCCTCTGGACGGTCAGAGAGGGGAGAAAAAGCTGTTGTTATTTTGGGTGTGATTTTTAAAACTCACCTTTTCTGGTTAATTGAAGAAGGGGCTACCGAGGATGTGATTCCGTAGGAAGTAGCCTGCTCCCCTCATACGAGGTCTAGCTTTAAAACTCTCTAGTGATTGTCCCCCACCATGCGTTTGCTCAATGGTGAGCAGAAGACGTCCCCAGCCTCACCGGGGGTCCCACAACACCCGCAGCTCCATAGGTACTCTATCAGCTTCTGCCATGAGACTCCAATGTACAATGATTTGTTCTTCTTATTATTAGCAGATAGTAATTCCAAAAATTATCATTAAAGATTTCAAGGACGCTACTTCTTCCACAATCAGTGCAATTGAACATACCAGACATATAGACACTATACACCAGAATAATATATACTACACACTAGAATACCAAAGTGTATACCAAGCACAGATATACTTACGGGATTCTGTTGATAGTGTTCCTGATTTAAGTCATAAAAACAAAGCAGAAATAGCACATAAAAAGTAGAAGACAACTCTGATCAATTAGCGGCCCCGAAGAATACAGACTGTTTTGGCAGATCATTTGAAAATTTCACAGCTTGGAGAAAAGCCTTGGTAACAAAATAAATTTTCTTTTATTGGCAACTACTTATGAAGATTTCAAACACTGGACTGGATAGCAGGGAATTTAAATGCATATTGACAATTAAAACTCAGGATCACAACCACTGTGTACTAATGCCAATTTGGGAACGCTTATGTTATTTTTATGTAATTTATGTTCTGTTTAAGAACTTTGTTATTAATTATCGTACAAACTCCAGTTAATAATCAATTCATGCCACAATTATCGTATCAGTTATACTGTCTAATTAAGAACTGGTGAGTGATTGGAATTCCAATACAGTAATACAGGCACAGGCTGCAATCCTAAACAAATACAAGTGTGAATTTACTGAACAAAAGATTATCTAAGCTCTAATATCTACTGGCAAGACTCTCTCACTCTGGATCATTAGCTTCCAGTCTTATTATTACATACAAATGACCAATTTCTGCTAATTCCTAAAGCTAATTCCTGTAAACCATTATTTTGTATACATTGTGTTAAGGCTTTTCACTTGTTTAAATTTGCATAATTATAGCAATTGTCTTCTAAGCTTACTCTACTGAAATCAGCCTAAATTGGGATTTAGCCTATTTTTAAAGATTAGTCAACTTCCATAGAGCAACATATCCAGAACCGCTGTTGCCTAGATCTTCTCCTGTAAATCAGCCCAAGTACAAGGAGGCGGTTTGGAAGGGCCAGGAAAGGGCCTGGGGGGAATATCAATGTGTGCAGTGGTCAAAAAGATGTCAGAGTACAACGTACGAAACAAAGCATCTCTAGAACAACCTTTCTTTTATGGATGTACCATCCCTGTGTCTACCATTAACAAAATACTGGACCAGCAGCTGCGTTCCAGCTGTCCCCGCTTCTGACGAGGCAGCCTGCCTGGTCCTCCTTGGGGAGCATTTCTTGCTTTGCCTCCGAGGAGGATCTGGGAGAGGTTGACCGTGGGTGTGGAGCTCCCCATACGGAGAGGCCGGTCAAACCGAAGATGGTAGCTCTTGCCTTCGGAGCTGCGGAGTGATCAAACCCAGGATAACAGGCTGTTCCTGTGGGAGGACACTCCGGTGGGAAGGAGTCCCAGAGTCTCTGCCCTGACCTCCTGCCCCGGCAGGGTCAGCTCTGGGATCCTTGATTTGAGACTGTTCCTTAAATGTGTCCCTCCTAAAGAGCAGCTGTAGCACAGAGCCGTCCTCAACCTCCACGGCAGAGAACCGCAGCGCAAACTCATCTCGCGTTCCTGTGATGGCCTTATCTTCCTTTAGTGCTCCTGTTATGCCTTGATCATCTATCAGTCTGACTGCTTCTCTGGCAGGCTTCCTGCCTCTGATGGGTTCAAAAAAGTTTTTGTTATTAGCTCTTCCACAGTCAGTAAGTGCTCAAAATCTCTTTGGCTTGCCTTTTACGTTTAAATTGCGAGTTGACTCCTTTGCCTTAAAAAAAAAAAAAAAAAAAAAAAAAAAAACAACCCACCAAACCTAATAGCTCCTTTGTATGTTGGTTTCTATCTTATTTTTGGCTGATCTTCTTAAAATTATTGTGTTGTGCATATTTCTGTTGAGTAGTAAAATAAGTTGTTGCCTTTAAAGCATCTAAGCCGCCTACAAACATATTTCCCTCTTAGCTGCTCCTTTAATTTCCTTTTAATTATCTTCCTCATTATTAGGCAGTTCCTCCATAGGTGAATTGATTTTTATTATTCCCCCCTCCCCCTCCTACAAGGATGTTCAATGTTGTTATGACTATTCCGGACTGGCTTTTTCACACATACTGATTGAAGTAGATGAAGAACTGCAGTGCTCAGAAGTAACTGAAGAATTATTCTTCCTCGTGCCAACTGTTTTAATGTAAAAAAAGCGTTTCTGGGAGGGGAGACCCGGCTGTGGCACCGACAGTCTGAACAGGGATAAACCAATTTACTCTTCCTGTGCTTTGTATTCATCCTGTGGCTGTTTTATCACCAGGGCCATGTATTCTCCCGTTGCTGAGGAACTTACACCCCGCATCATGGCCATTACTTTCTTTCTGCAACACCTCTCACAACATCCCCTGAGCTTTCGCACTTCTGCCATTCATACAAAAGCGCTCACGCTGCTGGGTTTGATCCCTACGTCCCCGAGTTTGGCACAAACATTTCTTGTCCTTTATGATTTCCTCCTACCTGAGCTTCACCTGATTTTTTTCCAGAATAAAACTTCCATGGCTTGGTCTTTCCAGGATGGTTTATCCTCAACTTTGTCCACACCTCCTGGCGTCCTTTCACTTTACCCTCTTATCTGTCTAATCGTTAGTGCCAGGAGAACAGAGCTCATCTCTGCTGTAGGTTATCTATATTTCAAAAGCTTCTCATCCCAATACCTCGCAGACCCTTTTCTCTGCCTTCTGCCTGTCTGTCTGGCCTTTGAAGCAGTGCATCTCACTTTCATCTGCTGCCAATACAACTTACTCCTTCCATAGCTGCGTTCTGAAATATGCTGCTGTACACATACAGATGAGATAGGACGCTACTTATTAAAACTCGAGCTATCAAAAGACAATCAGCAGCACCCAATAACACGAGGCAGAGTCCCCAGAATTTTATGCAAATGAGATATTAAGAAGTTGTTCCTTTGAGAAAAAGGATAAACTGCTGTTTGGGTTAGGATGCGTTCTATGCAGGATGCACTTAAAAAACAACAAAAAAACCCCATAGACTTATATTTTCAGTATGAAAACTCATCTTGTTGTCTATGAATTCATAGTCGTGTAAATAGCCATGTTCTTCATAAACACCAGCAGCAATAAGTGTCATTTTCCCTTCGCATGCTATAAAAAATTGGAGCACTAAACTCTGTTGTATTAGTGTCCTAAGTTCTCTTTGACGATTTCTTCTTTTCAAAAGAAATGAAAAGTTATTATTGCCCATTTCAGTGACCTGCTGCTCACAAAAACATCTGCCACGTACTAGATATAGGCTAAAACAATTGGGCTATATCCACACAGAGTTTATTTCATCTTATTTCAGAAAGAGAAGGAAAAAAGAGGATTTCACTTCTTACTAGCTGCCCACCTCTGTAGTGAGTCAACCAAAAGAATGACTTTTCACAGTACAGATAAGCCCTGTCCTGCATTGCTCCATGTTCCTGCCATGTATCATAGCATCGTTCTCAGGAACTTTACAAGATTTAAATGTAGTACCTCCAATAACCATAATTTCAGTTATCTAGGCCGCAGTGGCAAAAAAAAAAAAAAAAAAAAAAAATCGAATAGAACACTTTTTGCATACAAAACAGTCCTCAATATTTTTTTTTTTCAAAACAAAACATCAAATAACTCAGTTCCTTCAGATGTTGCCGATGAATGCGACTTGTCCCGCTGCCAGGGCGGGAGTATCGCCTCCCCAAGCCTCTCTACACGCCGAACAAGGGAATTGGCCCTCTTCAGCCGTTTTAAAACTACTTTGCTCTGTTTATGTGCTACCGAGTTGGCTGATCAGAGGATCTGTCCCCTTTCTTCTATCCCTGCGGGGCCGTAGCATTCAGACTTTAAAAGCCATGATATTTGTCATCCATCCAGGAGGTTTGCTCCTCTTGAGCTTCAGGCAATGGCAATTTGTGTAGGTGAGGCAGCAAAAAAAAAAAAAAAATTCTAATGGATTTCTGCAGTGGGTTAATTTTTTTAAATTAGTATCTTTTGAAAGTAAGTGGCTGGGAGAGATCGATAACGGGCAGAGGACGAGGAAGTGCTCCGAGGTACGTGACAGGCACATGTCCCACACAGCCCTAAAGTTTGTCATCATTTCCTGATGAAAAAAAGAAGTGAGCCAAATAATTTGTTCTTTTCGAGGTTTTCCACATGAATGAGCAAAAGCAAATTTTTCGACTAAATACTCTGTTTGTCAAAAATTCCCATTTCAGCAGAGGTACATCATTTTAAAAAGGATACCAAAGGGGGGAGCGGGGGGGGAATAGTATCTTCTCTGGTTTCTTTTTTAGTTTCCTTCACCATAAAGACAAGTTCTAGGAATTAGCACTCTGATTCTACCGGAAGTCTATTCCTCACGATCAGAAAATGATTTCTGAAAGAGTATATAATGATGCAAATGAATCAATTTGCAAAAGGTCTGCTCCGATATAGAACGTACGCGGCAGTAGAATATACATGAGGTACTCTGAATAGTAACTATGCAGTTAGCGAAGCAATAAGTATAATTATCATCCTGAATTACTTAAGATACAAATTGCCATAAAATTCTAGTAGCCAATACAAGTATAATGACAATTTTGTTTAGACACAATACTTTTTTGCCTTCGAATGGAAGATAACAAATAAATGCAAAATGCAAACCGTCCTGGTAGGAAGTAATCTTCTAATTTAAATATCATATGTGGGAGTCTGGCTCACGTTGCTTTTAGACAGGAGTACCATTCACTTTCCTATGGCTTTTGTGGAAGAAGAGGAAGGCAAATGAATTCAGAATTAATTTGTATTGATTTTGTTACATCCCGACTCCGACATTTATTTGTACAAAATATCTTAGAACAGCTAAAATCATTTCCAGGACAAGCAATTAAATAGAAAACCTAAAAGTATAATGCTTCCCCATTCTTGCATTTGCTTAATATACACAATTACCAGATTTTAAATCACAAAATCATAGAACCGTCTCGGTTGGAAGGGACCTTTAAGTTCATCGAGTCCAATCATCAACCCAACGCTGCCAAACCCACCAGTGAACCACGTCCCTCAGCACCACGTCTGCCCGTCTTAAATACCTCCAGGGATGGCGACTCCACCACCTCCCTTACACAGAGAAAATTAGTGAAGCTGAGTGATACAACTTTTGAATTCAGTCTTAAACTCATGGTTTCATAGAAGGTGCATATTAAAGAACAACTTAAGGATTTCTTGAACTAATCTTACTATTTTTAACACGCAGGTCCTCTTGCTTTACTAAGTGTTAGCAAAGAGTAACCATGAGGTATTGAGCCCCGTCATCATCTTGTGAGGACTTAGTTTTTCAGAAGGAGCTTCAGGGCACCAAAGCGAAAACACTTAGTGAGATTCAAGGATTCTGTGCATCTTCTTTCAAAAGACGCATTCAAAGGTATTGTTAAGGAAATGCTTGCCAAGAAAAATCTTCATGAAGCAATTGTAATTTCATTTACTGCCACGTGCTTTCCTGTTGCAAAGATTGCTCTTCAGTTTGGGGGTTGGTTCAAGGATCTCAACAATCTCAATGCCCTAGGAAAGAGCCCAATTTGTTTCCCCAGGAAAACACAATTCCACAACTTCCAGCTAGATACCAAATACAAACAGGATGCAATGGATCAGCGCTTTTATAGAAAAGCTGATCTGACATTAAAGATGAGTGGACTACTACCAATCTGGAGGGTACATAGATCCCAGACGTGTGCTGTTCAGAGACCTTCCTGCTTTGAATAGAATACTCCGCAGAGTTTACTTTAAAACCCTATTTATTTTTTTTTAATTTTTAAATCTGGTGTGTGCAATATGAAATGACTATCTGCTTGGATTTAACAGAGCCGCTTGAAACGTGTGCCAGAATTGCATTCGATATTCATGACCTTTTGATTATGAGGAGACAGTTTAAAAGATTTCTCTTTTTTTTCATGACTTCGGGTGACTTGGTATGAAAAGCCCTTGCAAAGATTACAGAGACCTGCTTTAAGTGTACTTATATGGTTTATAATTTGGGACATTCTTAAACAATTCTTTTCTACCGACTATTTATGCTTTGTCATACAACAGCACATGCTTCTATGCTGTCTTTCTTGTTTGGGAAAACAGAACTATTGTTAGTACAAACACTCAACACATTTGTTGTCTGCATAAAAATGCAAAATCATTGACTTTTTTTTTTCAAGGTATTGGCCAAAACTTCTCCTGAACTGAGACATTTTAGCAATACATGTAACTTTTTTATCAATTGAAAAATATCATTCATCATTGTCCTCAGTTATTACAAAGTTGTCAGCATCCATGCAACGTGCATCTGCAAGCTGTATGCCCCCACAAAAAAAAATATCATAAAAGGAGAAAAAAATAGAACCACAGGGTAATTCAGGTGAGAAGAGGTCCCAGGAGGTCTCTGGATGGACCTCCTGCCCCAGCAGGGGCAACTCTGGGGTCCAACCCACTTGCTTAGAGCTTGCTCCTCCCAGGTCCTGCAAACCTCCAAGGATTGAGATGGCACAATCTGGAGGCACAACTCCAATCCAGTCTGGACCTCTCTACTTCCAATTCAGGTTTGTTGTCCCTTCTTCCCCTACTGCCCTCTGAGCGCTGAGTAAAGGGGGATAACTATGTCCCTCGACCTCCTGGCCATGTCCCTGCTCCGCCAGCCCAGGACACTGCTGGCTCCAGCACCTGCGCCTTTTCCCCACGACTGCTCCCCAACCAGCTCTACGTACCCGAGACATGTTTCTGAAGGAGCCGAATGCCACGTGCTGCCCTTGGTGATGGGAGCGCTCAGGGCAGAGCTGGTTGCCCGCAGGGGCTTCTGCCTCAGCCATCGCAGGGCAGGGGGGCTGCCACGGAGGGCTCGTGCTAGGGGCAAGGATGCTCGGTGACCACGGATTGCGCTCCTCATCAAGCCACTCATTTGCCCGCCACTGCAGTAGAGTTTTAGCTATTATTAAATAAAGCTGTATTTTTCGCTTGCATATAGATTCGGCAGTCCTGCTAGTATATTTAGGATGACAAATAATAGCAGTATATAACGATACGAGAAAGAGGAGCTACACTGCGCCTGGGTGATTAAGGGCAATGCTGACGACAGCAATTGCTGACTTGTAGCTGACATCTTCAAAACAGCCATCCACAGAAAGCAATGATCTGGCTAACATCAATAATTAAGAGATAATAGCAAAATGTTTAAAATGGCATGATAAAGCAGGATTTGATCTGCACACATTCGTGTTTCAGATTCCAAATGCAAGCAAGAGAAACTGCAGCTCGCTGTACCCTATGGACGGCTCTTACTGTAGATAAATATTATGATCCATAATTATTATTTGTTGTACACCTCTACGGTATAACATCTACAGAGCCTGCACTTCCACGTGATTCCTCTGAGTTGAGGAGAAAATATTACTGCAATATTAATTACTTGCAAATTGTACTACACAAATTGTACTGAGATAAGACTTCACCTTCTAAACAGAAGTGGTACATGATGCCACTGCTGCCTGCACCGGGGACAAGGTGGTTTTTGTAATGAGAACCACGCACAGGTTGTATAAAACAAAGCTGGAGAGTGCAATTTGTTGTCAGCCCTTCTGCCAGCTAAAAGAATCACTAAGTACACCTGACTCTGGAGGACTTCATCCTGAGTTACAATTTAAACGATAATTCTTCATACAACGCGCTAAGGCGGGAACAGCAGCACAGATTTCAAAGCATCAGGCTGATCTCGATTTAGGAAAGCTCTGCCCCTCCCACCTCACAGTAAAGACGAGGAATCGCAGCATCTGAAAACGGGAAGGGCGCGAGATGGGTAATAGCAAGTCTTAAATTTCTAAAATTCATCAGCACAAGCTTGTATTAGCTGAGACATGAGAAAATTACCCCTATTTCACATAGTTGCAACTTTCTAGATATTAGCTTTCGGAATGAGTGACAAATTGGGCTGCAACATCTCTGGTGTGAAACACCAGGTTATTAGCTTTAGCTGCTGACCTGCTCATAGGTCACCCAGTAATCCCGCGTACAGGACGTTGATGGGGGGAATGGGCGGTATCGCTAAAAACCCCCACTAAGTCAGACCAAACCCACTCATAACTAACCTTCACTTCTGTCTAGACCCAGATTACCACCGGGGTCCACAGCAATTCAAACCAAAACACGGCGTTTTGAGAGGATGGCACCAAGCGAGGCGGCAGTGCCAGGCTGGGAGGTGGCGGTCAGCTCAGCAGCGGAACATCCCTCAAAGGGACATTTTTGTCCTAGAAAGCAACTCCCTTCTTGGCACCAGGGGCCACAGGCTCCAACTGGTTTAATTGGCTCTGTTCAATTTAGGTTTTGAGCAGGAAAGTAGTAGTTTAGCCCTTACGCACACAAACAGATCTACCCCAGAATGCAGGATGATAATTTCTTAGGGATTTCTGCTGTTGTTCTTTCTACTTGCGCCCGTGTCTCAGCAAGATTGAAATTCCGATGGGAAATGGATGAAATTCATTAAATGTCTTTTATAAATCATGTATTGTTTTGCTCCTTGGATGACCGAGTATGCTAAAGAAGTTAAAAAATAAATTAGTGTACTTTGGCAGGACTGCACATGGGTATCACCCAGTTCTGAATAATATTTACACGATTGAAGAATAGGGCATTCCATTGAACTCAAAATGTGGGGTTATTGTTGAATTAAAGAGGACTGAACATAATTAATGCAGACATACTGAAACAACAAGATGAAGGGCTAATCCTGCCATATTTGGAATTATAAAAAACTAAATCATTTCATGTAGCTGCCAAACTAGCTGACTCAGGAGACTGGAAAAAAAAAAAAAAATGCTGATTTTTTTTTCAATGCTATGCTTTTAATTTGAATATAGATCAGAGGTTTGAATGCGTAATACCAGATGATTAGAAAACTCGTTGTTTTCTAAGTCAAAATTCAGGCAGTAGGAAAGGTTACAAAACTATAAATCTTTTTCTGAGTGCATGGTGCTCCTCTTCCCAACATTAGCTCAAATATTATCCATGTTCCTACTTCTCACCAGGGCTTCCCAGGCAACTATGGGAACGTACACAGCATTTTCTTGCTCTTCTGCCCATGACTCCCAAGTCCCCACTGATCTCTGTACCCTCATGCGGTTCCCGTTGACGTTGATATTGCAAGTTCAGGCCTGTAGATGATTGTTGCCATTAGAAGGGATATTTTCTATCCGATATACTACGGCTTGGGTCATGATACCATTATAATGGGCGGGAATGAGAACGACCTGTTAAATATATTTTTATTTAAAGAAGAAAGAAAATAAAAACGTAGGAAATTGAAAGAAAATCTTTCATTTTGCATGACACAGGGATTTCTCTGATTGGGCCGATAACTCCAATTTCCAATTTGTTTTATCTTGGAAAAAAGACAGTTTCGGCAACCACAAAGAAACAATGTGTTGTTCTCTGTCAAACGAGTCACCTGCAGACTGCCCTTCTCCCAAGTCACCTCTCAAACTTGCACGCTACAACCAACTGCTTTTGCAATCTGCTAGGAACGTGCAAGGTGGAGGCCTAAATGACACGCTAGGTCGGAAGCCAAAACCGAAGCCTTGCTTTGCAAAGGGCAACAGATCATTTTGGATGAAGGATCAAATACCGCAATCAAGTGGGACATTACTCACCCAGAAACACAAAATGAATCTTATTATAGGTGTGCGGTGTGCCATCTGGCACCGAAGTCAACACACGCTACAGCTGGGTAACGCGGAGAGGGAGCCAGTTGTCATCACCTGAGTTGCCAACTTTCAGCAAGAGCTAGTCTTACGCTTTCCAGCCAGCAGACATATTTGTATACTACAAGGAAGGGAAAACACAACAAGCAATCTCCGAGGAAAGTCTAAACCAGGAAATTAAGAAAAATCCCTTTAACTATGCACACGTATTGAAAAGGAGAGTACACGAGGCTCAGCCCTTAAAAACCTTTCATGAAAACTGGCTCCTGCACATGATGGAAAGAATAAACACATTTCTTGCGTTGGTAATGGGAAAATGTAATAGGGAACTACAACCCGCAGAAAGTCGCGCCATACAATAATTCAGGCGTTGCAGCTGCAGCTCGCCTTAAAAAAACAAAAGTAAAGTACTCACTAAAGGGGAGAAAGGTTTCAGATTCTCATACGATAGCTGTTGGATATGGGAGCTGCTTTGTCAGTTTTATGTTGTAACTGAAAAGATAAGCACCTGTTGCCTGAGGAAATACAACCTATTTCTTAACGCAAGGACATTCCACACTTACTGAAATGAGCAGCAAAGAAGAAAAAGGTAAATGAAAAATGAAAAACGATCGTGCTAGCTAGGGGCTTGTTGACTGGCTGGTAAAAAAAAAATTGGAAAATACCAGATTGTCTTTTGTGTAAATGAGGGAAGTAAGACAAACACAAAAGTCGATCCTACTGTTATATCACGAGAATAACCAACAGAAAGATGAAAGGAGATTGCTAAAAGATATATTTTTTAAGATGCTGTTTACGTTTCTGCCCATCTGAAATGATCGCTCTTGATTTATTGGTGCAGAATATATTGCTGCGGCAATTGAAGTGATGATAATAGCCCAGGAAAAATGTTGATGCTGTTAGTTTGATGATTGATTGAAGCAGTACTGAACCAGCGAGGGGATTTATCAATGTGCCTCCGAACTTTGTAAGTAATGCTTCTGGAAGTCTGTAAACAAACTGAACTGGAAGAGAACTGCCAGCGCCTCCCACTGCTGAGACACACAAGGACTCATGTAGAGTATTGTTTCAATTAGGGATGATTAACACAATAACGACGCGGGCATTGCCGCACGGAGCCCGATGGGGTTGGTCAAATGCGGGAGAGCTAAAGCAAAAACATCAAAATGGGTTTGTGGGGCCAGTTGGGCTGTGGGACTCAGCAAGACTGGGTGGACACCAGGAGGCATCTGGGGGGGGTTGAAAAAGTCAATCAGTGACCGCAATCAGCCTGGCCATGAACACCGCGTAACCCCATCACCGCCATTCCCCCCGTTCCCGGTCTTTTCCCTCCAGTTGCCTTTACCCTCTGATTCTTCTAGTTACTTATTCTCCCAGCTTACTCGATCTTCTAAAAACATTATGGGCCTTTGCAACTCCCAAAGCAAAAAATTCTCTGACGAGCACGACTATGTATTTTTTGCGTGCTAAATGTTGCATGAAAGAAAACAAAAAGTTTCCCCCAAAATTAGTAAAGAAAGACAGTTTTCCTGCCACCCATTCATCCACTACACGGAGCGGGACCAGGATCCACAGAAAATTCACACAATTGTCAAGCCCTTTACTAGAGCTATAGAAATGAAAAAAAAAAAACAGAGTGAAAACAAGTTTACCGAGGGAAAAGTAAAAACTTGCAGCCGTGTGATGAGCCTCGAGGACTCAGAAGCCAAGGCGCTCGTCAATCTGCATTTCTGAAATTTTTGCCTTTTCTTCTCAACTGAAGACCGAGGCTTTAAAACACACAGCCTGCGCTGCCGTTAATGGCTGATTACTCCACCGAGCACCGCCAGAGAGGGAGGGCTAACTCCCAGCTTCCAGACTCACGTCACAACGTGTGAATCTCAGTTTTTGTTTTTACTGATACTGGCAGACAAAAGGATAAAAATAATCATCAGAAGTGCTAGAACAAGACAAGAAATAAAAGAATCCCAGGAATTTCGTGATTGGGGGTAGGCCTGTCAGATGAATGTCTGAGCTGACAACAGATGAATGTTGCGTTTCAATATACAGAGACCCTTCGCACGTTGTCAAACTTCACAACAATGCAGATTAAAGCAAATTAATGAGGCAACTGAATCCTCAGTTCTAATTCCTCTTGTGGCGCTTTGTTTTAAACTCCTCTGTTCAAGCCAGAGGAGGACAGGTTGGAGCATCGGGGTATTCACCGGGTGTCAAGAGAGCTCCACCACTGACTTGTGCAGATGACTCTACACCGCACAAGGCAGCGACACGGTTAGACACGAGCTCAGGTCCCAGAAGCAACGAGCAGTAATTGCTCTGTCCTCAGCTAATGAGTCCTGCTGCGATGCGAGGGCAAAGCTGATCCAGCAGATTCGTGCTGCCGAAACACAGAGCTCCCCGCTCCTCCTCTTCCCTCCCTTCCCTGCAGCCTCCTGGACTTCTCCCATGAACTCGGTCACCGCACAGGCCGGCACAGAACTAAAAAGGAAATAGTTCTCTGCCAGGTTAAAACCACAAGCGAAGGATCTGACAAGTGCTGGGGCAGCGAAGGTGGAGACGGCAGAGGAGGAGAAGGGGAGGGAAACCGGACCTTTTCATCCTGCGGGGACAAGCTGTAGGATTCACGTTTCCCTAGCCTGGGCAGGCCACGGGGCTGACCTGACCTGCTAGAACACATCTCATCCAAGACTTGCTTGTTTGTTGCAACTGGGGTGTCTCTAAATAGCGTTCAGTGCAGAGTAAAGACATATCATCTGATGGGGAAAAATCCAACTGACCCATCTGTATCTCAGCTTGTAAGAAAGACAACTATATTTCACCTTCTTAAAAGGAGCAATGTTTATACTACCAGTAGTTTTTAAGCAATGACTGTGGTAGCCCAATGGATTAGCAAAATGGAGAGCAGAAAGCCCCAAGACGGATTTTTTTGGGGTGGAGAGAACACTGGAGAATCAGCAAAAAGTATTGTACAAATCAGATAAAATTTTAAATTTCGGTTCCTTACTAAGAGCTTCCTTACAGCTTGCAAGCATCCATTCATTCATTCAGCTGCGTTAGGACCACGGGAAGCTGCCCGGTTTACAGACAAGATAACTGAAATAGGGCAATTAAGTTACACTGTAGGAATTTGGGAGGCGAATGCGGGGAGCCATCTCTTCCAGACCAAAGTAGGATGGGAACCGACCTGTTCTGTGATTTTTAGCTCCCCAAATGTACATCCTTCCAAGAGCAAAGGGGAAAAGCATCACAGCTTGCCATAAAGCGTTCTGTCGGGTCACGTTTTGCCGCACTCGCACGCGTTGCGTCGGACATGGCAAGGACAAATGCCATGACGTGACACAACTAAAGAAGGCGCAGCAGCGCAGCGATAGGACACCGGCTGCCCTTCCCCGGCCACCAACGATTGTCACTCTGGGGAGGAAACAGCTCACCTTGATTTTAAAGTAGTATTGACTAGGAAGTGCTGGGAGGGTGGTTGGCGGAGCCACTGCCCACAGACTGTCAGAAATTCCCGTTGGCTTCCAGTACCTGAAGGTCCCCGGCGAGAAGAAGGGCAAACTCTCAGGCTGATGACCCAAAAAACCTCTTTGCAGGCCTAAACTGCTGCACAGTTACTCCAAGATTTTCACAGTCCCCGATAGCAATCTTTTGCTCCTATTTTAGCAAAATAAAATGAAAATAACGATGAATTAATTTGAAAGGAAAAGCAGCCACCATTTACATATTACCTGCCATTCAGGAAACGGCTGTTTTTGCTGCAGGGAGCCGAGAGCCTGAGGAGAAATAAACAAATAGGCACAAGTAAAGAGATGAGATTAAACGCAGAGGTTTTTCTATATATACATACAAATTATGTAAAGGAGGCGCCGTGAGAGAAGTACGCCTTTGAGTTCGAGTCCGCAGCGCACAATTAACCCAGATGAGTGGCACCTCAATTACAGCACCAGGGTTACCCAAGGCGGGCACGAGGATCCTCACGGCTCCCGTCTCGCTGCATCCTCCCGGCGGTATCTCGGAGGCATCTGCACTCTCTTTCTGTGCCAAAATGCCTTGGCATTCCTCTGCAGATCAATGGCAAGAAAAGGCTCGAAAAAAGGAGCGGAGGGGGCGGGAGGAACCTGAGGTGAAGAGGAGAAGATGAAAGAAAAATGGGATTGAAGCACAGCTCAGATCAGAAAGAAAATCCAGGAAAAACAAAAGAGGCTTCTCCAGGTGTCTTGTGCAGCTTCTCCCTCTGGCAGAAATCTCTGCTGCCTTCTCCCTGAAGATTATTTTTTGTTACTTTGTTTTAGGGATTCGGATTTTTAAGGTTTTTGTTTCCTTCTTTTTTTTTTTTTTTATTTTGGCCAGAGCTCATGGGGTATAAGGTAGCAGAAAGGAAGAGAGCACTTTTTAAGATGCCCTTAAAGAAGAGGGGGATGTGTGGGCTCGGTTTCGGGGGTGATGGCAATAGGGGTGGCCTAAGCCACTCCCCGTATTTGTCACTTGACATCACGATCCTCCTTCACCCCTGCCAAATCCCAGGCTTTTTGTCTTCAGTCTAGGGCCTGGCTCCTTAATGCGATTTAGGTTTCTTACAGACCACTTTATCTGCAAAGTAACCAAAGTATTTGGTTCTTTAAATGCATTACTGAAAAAATGTTGCATTTCTGAATGCACTGAACTGTAATTTTTAGACTTTATGCCTATAAGTGGAAAGCTCTTCACCATTTGGAGGTCAAGCGTTATCACCTGTGTACATACTTTGCAATGGACTTGCTTGAGAAGAAAGAAAACGTTAAGCCTTGACATACACGAGAGACAAGCTGCTGAGATTTTTTAATTTCTTTGGGATGCGGAATTTCTAGGTGTTCTTTCAGAGACTACCCAGGTAGAACTTTAATCAACATTAAGACCTCCGTATTTTCCATAAAATATTATTGACAGAAACAGCAACTTCACTGGAAAAAAAACCAACTATTTACTGTTGAATAAAGTAATACATTAAACTCAAATCTTCAGATTTTTGTATAATTTCAATCTGAAAACATTAAAAGCCTCAAGTATTTCAAAATAACTCTAAGTGATCTAGCACACTTTCCCTCCCTGACAACTTGGAAGTTGAGTGGAATAGCGCGATTTTGCTCTGCTGAACAAACTTCCCAACTTCCGAAGTTACAGAGCATATGTTTAAAACCTGGCACCTACCGAGGCACACCAGGTTCTGCTATCTTCATCCTGCTGCGCTGCCGCGAAGCCCACAAAGGCACCATAGACGGTGCGGCAGCGCTCAAGGGGTTAAAGGAACACGGTTGAACTTGTCAAGACATTTTTGCGTTGTCTCGCGAAGTTGTTTGTTGTGTTGTAGATGCTGCAGGGTACCAGTCGCTTTGAAGGAGAGGATGGCCAAGCAGTCCCAGAGTTCGACAGTGACTGGCACTGTCAGTAAATCGTTTTGTCAAGGACTCCTTTTGCAGCAACGCAAAGGAAATTGTGTGATTGTTTGAAATGAACTGAAGCATTTTGTATTTATGGGCATGCTGAGTCCACAATAAGACGATCAATTACGGCTTGTTAATACCACTCAATAAGAGTTTGGACATAAGCTTTCAGACTTGCTTTACTGCGGGTAGCTTCATAGTACAGCAGGTCCTCTCTCAGTTTTAAGTGGAACAGTGGCATCCTTTCTGCTTTGTGATATTTCTGGAACAAACCAGGGACAAAAAATGGTTTTCCACATACTTGTCTTCCTTCAACCCAAGCTAGCATCTTCTGTCACGTAGCTCTGTGCACACAGTATGAGTGATCTGTGAAAACAGCGGAGAGAAGCAGAGTTGCAAGTGGTTTTGTAATTCTGTGGTCGTGGTTTTGCGATTGTGGCCAGGTCCGGCGCAAAACAATCAGAGGTAAGAGGCTACGGATTTTAAGGCTTTTAAAGACTGTTGGGATCTTTGAATGTCAGTCTGGAGAGAAAGCAATTTTTTGCTGCAATAGAAAGCTATCACGCACTTTGCTGGCCAGAGGTTGCACCTGCAAACTGTCATAGACATCCGTGTACAACCAAAGGCATCTGTCACCAGATACCAAATACATATAAAATATATAAATAAATATAAATCAGATTAGTTTGCAGAGCATTCAGTCCTTAACTATCATTTCCCAATCAGTATTGGTAAAATTTTTTCATACTACCTGTAACGCTTATTTCTAATTTACTGACTGACAAGTCCTCTGGGAAGAGGTTTGGTAGAACCGCGTGAGAAGTTGGGCTGAGTCCTACGATGTGCTGAGTCCATCTCTCCAGCTTCCCTCTGATAAGGACTGGGAAAGCCAACGGAAGATAAGGAGTGGATGAACAGTGACAATGAAACAACCACGTTTTCTACTAATTGACTTTAGATAGCATTAGGGTAACTTTTCTAGATCTCCCTCTAGGCAAAGAGGAAAAAGAGGACTATTGGATCAAAAATCAGCTTAACATGTAGAAGCCGGTGCCGTGGCTAATGCTGTACAATGGCAGTGATTCAAAGTGTATCAAAGGAGAGATTTCCACCCACTTTGAAATCTTTCAGTGAAAGCCTTTAGTTTTAGCCCATAAACACTCCAAATGACAATCCACAGACAAGCCAGAGGATTATGAAAACAAAAATGAGGATAAGCATTTCAGATATACACCAAAGCTCTGCAAGAATTTAGAAAATTACAATTATCAGTTCACCTTGATAACAAATGTGGCCTCCTGCCCTTGCTCTGGTTTTCCCAAAGCTTGGGCATTGAACACACTTTTGGGAATAATTTTAACCAACAAGCTACCGGCAAGCTAGGCACAGAAAAAGAAAAGTAAAAGAAAAAGATAGCAGGGGCTACAGAGGTGGATATGGGAGGAATAATTAAAAGCATTTCAATTAAATACATATAGTTGAGCCAAGCAATACCTATAGGCAATATATCTGTCAACACACACATGAAGGATGTAAACAGAAAGAATGGAAGGGAAAGATTTAATGCAACTCACTGGGCATAGCTAGGAGTGATGTGATTAAATTAAGAAAGATAATTCAGGTTGAATCTGAAGAACAACTTCCTGACAGTGAAATGTTTCAGCTTCAAACAATCTCCAAGTAAGCAGTTAATCCCCATTCTTTAAAACATGACTGGGCAAGAGCCCTCGTACATGCCGAATGGGGAACACTGCTGCTTTTGCCAAAAGATGGATTGGAAAATGAAGTAAGCCTTTAATTTCTTTAATATCTGTGAATGTACCATCCCAGTGGGGACAGCATAATGGTGAAAGTGAGGAAAAAAGAGGCGGATGGGAGGCAAAACCATCCTAAACTCATACTTAAACGGATTTCTTGGACCAAGTACTTTAATATAGAAGAAATAAAAGTGATGCTAGGGAGAGGGGATGCAAGTCCTGGGGAGGAGCTCAGCATACCCCTAGTAATTTATTCTGGTAGCTTCCCCAGGGTTTCCAAATAGCTGTGCCTCAGTCTATGGCAGCACATCCCTCCCTGGATCACGCTCTACTGGTTGCTGATGTTTCACAAGTTTTCTTCTTCAAGCTGCCCTTAAACACAGGGTGAAGCAGCGCAGCTTAATGAAGAATGCACTTTTCTAGAGTCGACTCTGGCAGCGATGCGGGGAGCCCTTTTCCTGCCCTGCTCCCCTGCGGCACGGTGCCAAGCTGTGGTACACACTCCCATCGCCATCCTCCAGCCAGCCTCTCCTCATCCCCTCCACCCTCTCTCCACCAACGTCCTGGCGTCAAAAAAAAAAAAAAAAAGAATAAAAAAAATAGAGGATGATACTAGCTAAGTCTCATTATCCTGCTACACAAATTAAATCGACTAAGAAGAGGCAAACTTAAGAGCTTTGCCCAAGGTTACAATCATATTCAGAGGCAAAGCCAAGACTAGATCTGGAATCCTGCTTTCTCCTGTAATGTTTAGACTACAGCTCCTGCAGCAAATGCTTTCACACTTTATAGTGTTTACTAACTTCATAATGTCTGCTAACATACTGCTCTGCCTGGAGAAGCTACACAAGAAAGAATTTAATCAATGGAAAATAAACGTCGTTATTAGGAATTACGCAAGACAGCACTTAACGCAACAGCTCAGATCAGTTGGACAATTTCTATTGTTTCAGCAGAAGGCCAACAGTTTCGGTATTGCAGTAAGGGAACAAATCACAGGGATTATTCAGGCTTCACTTGGAAGGTACTAGAAGCGCAAAGCACCATCCATCATCTTTATGGTACATCGCATCACCTGAGGCATGAAGTAATCATCTAAAAATGCACTGTCTGACGTGACCATCGTGTATAATCAATAGCCTCTACGATCAGAGAATATTAAGAGAAATCTTTTATTCTATTGATGTCTTGTTTTTATACAAAGATGTCCATTATCAGAATGGCACAACTGGAGAACTCACCTGATGCAGATTGAAAAGTACTCATTTTAGAAATAAAAGCGTACGGCTCAGTAAATCTGAAAATCATCACCGAGAAGCTCTGATTGGCTCTGTATATCAGAATTAACTCTTGGAGTGTAAAAGAGTTAGCTTCACAAATCAGCTCTCTATATGTCCGCAGATAATGTTTACCAATTTCATATTTATAGGTACGCCTTCAAAAATTCATACAAAAAGAAAAAGAACTGCCGCATTCCTGCACTAGAAAACCAGTGATGGTGAGTACCAGCTGATGCACGCTTACAGGAGATGCCGGCCAGCCGACACGGCCCAGAAAGGGCAGGAACCGCACGGGCTGAAACAGTGGCTATCGCTGAAGCTTAAGCATATTTTTTTGTCTCTGCAATTCATTTCACACAAGCCAGAAGCTGTTTCTCAAATGGGCAGTCTCGGAAACTGATAGTTTTGAAGGACACGAAACACCGCTTTAATGACCCATTCACTCCAGGTTCTTGGGAACATCGTGCAAATGTCTACGGTTCCTCAGGTTCATGACTGAATTGCCACTGACTGCGACTTATGGAGAAAAATGAAGTATTTTGGAATATATAGAAAAATGATTCTCCACATAGGTCTAACACACACACTTCAGGCCCTACACGTAGTTAAAAACAATAAAAGACTAATGTCTCTTCCATCTGCGGTACATGCTGTATATATACAGGTGTGTATGTGCGAGTGCTGATTTTTTAGGGGAAAGGGATGAATTACTGTTCTTAGAGAAACGAGGCAGTCAGGAGGGGAGAGGAGATGGGCTGGGGGTGTGCTATGGGACTATATAGACAGACCATGAAAGTATTTATGGGCTCTGGGACGGGAGGCTGTGGGTCTCCTTTTATCAGGAGTCGCTTCGTACTCAAGCTAATGTGCGACGCAGGTTGGCAAAGTTCCCCGAGTAGGAGCATTCAGTAGTCTTATCTGCTGCTACAAAGACGGTCGCAGTCATTCGAAGTCTCAGCAAATCTGGAAAACTCTTTGTCCCTCTGAACTTCTTTACACGCTACGAGATCTGGCCAGCGTGCCCCAGCGCGGGTGACCTGCATTCCGGCTGTTATAACCACATCAGTCCAGAACTCCTATGTCAGACAGCCACGAACATCACAGAATGGTGTTTCCCTTCTGTAACTTTTTTACACATGATCAGACTCTCTCACTCTCATTCTTTTTTCACTCTTGCAAAATACTCCCAGCTTAAATTGCAGTCTTTGGAGCCAACATGTCTGGCTGTAGCTGCTCTGTCATTCATAACCTTATTATGCAAATAAAACATAGACAAGCTGTAAGTTCCAATTGAATCCAAACACCCTGGAGCATCCAATAAATGGAGACGTCTAAAAAACATAACTCCATGGATGACATACATTTGTCATCCAGCTGAGAAATCTTAGATAGAAAGATGAATAAGAGTGAATTTACAAATGTCAAGAAGCTTCAGGATCCTCTTCCCCATTTCTATTGCTTCAGGGGAGAGTTGAGACCCAGCAAAATAAAAAAAAAAAATCCCTCTCGTGAAATGGCAAGCTGTGTTTGCACTTATTACTTTCCCTGAAAGTTGATCTAGGGAACAACAGGCTTAACTTAGGATTTATTATTTTCACAAATATTTCTTAGATTCCTAAATCAGAGCTGAAGAACTTCAACAGGACTATTTCAAACTAGACTTCATCTGCTTTTCAAAAGGAAACAATAAAGTTAGGAAAAAAAGTTGACAAAGTTTAAATATGTAAACATTTTCTTAATGTTTTGAAAGCATGAATGTAATGAAATTATGGAGTGGGATCTGTAGGTACACAATACCTATGCAAGAATAACTAATATTTTAGACAATGCATTTTGCTGATCACAACTGAAATAGAAAAGACTGTGAGCCACAAAATATCAACTAACAGTACCGGCCAATGCAAGAGATGCTAATCAATATTCTTAATTTAGCAATATTTAATATTGGCAATATTAACAGGGAAATCACCGATTTCTAACTGGTAATATTAATGAGGTCACAAGATTAAGACTCTGGTTGAGCATGTCAGTACTTGTACCAGCTTACGAGAAATCATGCTAAATTTCCGGATCTATTTGCCCTCTGTCCGGCATTTCTATTATTATAGCAGGGGGAAAATGAGCATTTAGAAGCCCAATGAAACAAGTGAAGGTTTGAAATGCAACCTTTTCGGATTGCAACACGTTTGAAAATTGCTGGGATGTCTTACTAGTACAGACTGGTCCATAAATACCATTGATTACAATCGTTTAGATGTGATTCTAAATGCTGCTTTAGATAACCAGAAAGCTGTAGAGTAGGTAAGGATGGAGTGCTGAGAAGTAATAGCGATGATGGCTGCCATGAAATGAGTGTTTACAGAGGTTTGCAATTGCTTTTGGATCAAAGTCAATGGATCTATCAGTCACTTTCAAATGCAGTGGATGGAACATTTGTGCCTCTTATGGAGGCAAAATAGCAGCGGAGATGAGCAAGCCAGGACTAACCCAAGAGTATTGAAAGATTTCATGTGAATTCGGTGATTTTTTTTTTTTATTACATGTGTACCGGGACGTACTCAGTGCAGTGTTGATATCTGGGGTAGCCCAAGCGCAGTGTGAGTAGCCGCCTCCATAGGTCCGTCCAGGCTGCGGAGCAGTGTCGCGGGGCACCGGGGCTCCTCACCTGCACAGAGCCTCTCTTATGCTTCCCCAGGGATGAAAGCATCTTACTAAGAACCTCATATATCCTAGTTTGCTCCTGCCAGTCAGAGCAACGTTATAAATGATTAAAAACATTAAGAATTACAATTTCCAGATCCTCAGCTGCTCCAATAAATCAGCGTGCAGCTCCAAATGCTGCAGTGCCGTCGGATCGGTTTACGCCAAATGACAGCATTTCAGTTAGCACCCGGAAGGCTCCTTACGCGGGAAAAGTCACAGGTCAGCAATTAGCTGGACAAATTTTTTTCCACATTTATTGTTAGCATATAGCGTAACACTTACCAAAGTTGTTGTTAGCACTGCTTCCTACAAATACAAAATGAGGGATATAATATAAATACAGAGGTGAGATAAAATCAGATTCTAAGATCAATTACTGTCTCCAGTGGTTTACAGTGGTTTTACCACTGAAACGCATCCGTTGACATCTACTGACCAGGGTTGGTGCACATTTCATGGGCGGGAGTGATATCAGAAGCAGGTGCGCTTTGTAGCATCACTTGGAACAAGTATCCACAATAACCATTACAAAACAAGTGCTTTTTTCAAGCATATTCCACCCCATAAAGATGCAGGAAGGGAAGTCTCTTGTATTTACTTTTACCAGAAAAGCACGACGGACTGGTCCTGACATCGCTTTGTTTTGCAAAGGCTGAGCTTAGCTATAATTAAAGTGCCAAAAGCACCCTCCCTTTGGAGCGGCTGTGTACCGCTGCCAGGGAGCGGAGGGATGCCTCCGCTCTGCCGGGAGGGCTGTACGGAGCCGTTAGGGGGTGCAGGCAGCGCGGCGGGGCCAACGCCGCTCCCCCAGCCACCTACAAGGGCTAACCGCATCTGCAGGCCTGGGAGCCCTGGTAGCACCTTCTGACTATCGTTGCGGAAAAGAGACCTAGAGATTTAGGTTCAGCAGGACACCCTGAGAAATGGATGCCCGATCAGTTATTTTCCAAAAGAGATAACTTGAACAATCAGTGGCTGAACAATGTTCTGTAGTACAACGATGCTTACAGCAGCAAGCTGCGGCGCAACTAGTATAAATGGCTGCTTTTAACAACGGTGATTATAAGTAAATTTAATCAATTTCATTGCTTTAAAGAAGGGACAGATCGAAGGAAGGGACTGAAATGGGCCTCTCCTGGAGCCTCATGAAGAAGACCACCCATTTGCCCCCAAGAGAGGACACCCTCTCTTTCCTGCTCTTCGGTGGCATTAGTGAGCAGTGGAAGGACCCCAGATGTTGTTACATCCTGTGGCAACACCAGAAGGGTCCTTTTTCTTCCTCTTCCCCCCCGTCTGCCCTTCATCTATTGCTTTTTTCCTTCTACTTAACCGATACCTTCATTATTGAGTTAGGAGCTTTTGTCCCCCGAGCACACAAAAACCATCCCACTGTTGCTACCTCATTCTTCACCCTGCTTTCAGCTGCCTCATCCCCATAAGCCATACGTTTTTGCATGACAGATAACATTTATTACCCCACGTTTGCCCGGTCCCCAGCAAACGGGGACCTCCTTCTGGGTAACTTGTAGGTTACTGCAATAAAAGGAACATTAAGAAATTATGACAGCATTAGGACACAGCTGAGCGCTCACTGAGGTATGACTTCAGGTGGTTACCATCTTATTTAGTATTAGATTATCCCATTATCAGCACAGAGTACCAAATAAGGTCCTTGTAACAAAAATGCACCAAAAAGATGCAGAAAAATGTGTAAAATACTGAATTAAAACCATTAAAAATATTTTTTATTTTAATAAATCATCTTTTCTTTGATTTCACCACCATCTCATTTAATGAACTCGGAGCATTTCCCAAAGCACTTGGTGAGATCCTGCAGCCACAAAAAAACCTCCGCCTGATTGACAAAAACTGAATTTCTTTATTGTACCACAAATGGTCTTGAGAGAGGTTTACGTTACTGTGTCCTGAGCTTTTAGGCTTTCTCTTTTTTTCTCTTTTTTCTATTTTTTTTCCCCAAGAATGCTGACTTTCATGAATATTATATCACATTTCCCAAAAGCAGCTATTTATTGCGTCTGTTTGCCCTTTATTACACAAAAAATAGAAAGCTTGTATTTTCCTTTGCTGGGTAAAGATGCTTCATAAGTAATCTAAGAAGCTACTTTCATGTTTGTTCAATAAGTATTTCAAGATGCTGCTATTTTGATAATGTGCTGACTGATACATAATTCACAGCAATGCAGAGTTTAATAATATCTTCAAACTCAAATATAAAATGAGCTCTCCATTCTGACATCAAGTTCTAAAGCGTGCTATTTCTCATTTGTTTTGTAAAACGATACAGAACCGCTATTGCTCAACGTAATGCATGTGTTTCTTACACCAACGCATTAAAAAAAATAAATCACTTAATTCCTGAATGCAAATACAAACATACCTCCTAGGAAGCGAAGCAGATGAAATGGTAATCACTCACTGAGAAGACCTCTGTCCATTACACGGCGAACACTCACTGAAGAATGAATCGCTCAAGACACCATTCCCTCCCACCAATCGGTTTACCAATTAGTTCTCCCCTCGGTAAGGATTTCGACAAGGAAGGTTGACCTGGCCTCCACAAGGAAATGTGTTAAAGGACAAGAATCACAAAATGACAACGTAATTGCCTGGCTTTCTCGGAGATGTTTGCCTTTTGCCACCTGTTTTGGTTCTTAAGCCTGCTGGAAATTTTGTTTGCTAATGACTGATACAAGTGGTTTATCTACCATTAAACAGTTGCCACTAGATATAGCCTACTTAAAATAGCTGGGGTGCTGCCCCCCTTTTCCCTATTATTGCAGTTTCTGAGATTCTCGGAGCCTTTTCGTGCCTTTTTTCTCACAGTGCACCGTGTGGTAGGAAGGTATCGCTCTCTGCATTTAATAGACGAAAAGCTGAAATTCGGGAAATTTGCCACTTCCACATAATCAGAACATTTCACAGGAAAGGTTCAATTTTTGCCAAGTACGACCAGAACCCAGCAGGGTTTCTGAAGGAAATCTGCCTCATTTCCAACCATCTTCTCCTCCTGGAGACTTGATATTTACCAGGCAGGAATGTCAGAGGCTCCTTTACTCTGTAAGTGAATAAAACACATTTCAGCATCTGATGTTCTTCCACAAGAGGAGCAAAACCCTAGCACAAAAAAAAAAAGGTAAAAACTTGTCTAACGTTGAAGATGTCTCATCAGCTCCTCCTCCCCTGCCGCCCCCCTCCCCGCGACACAGCCCTGCTGAAGTTGCACACTTGATAGCAGAAATCACACAGAATCCCTAAGGATCAGCAACAGCCACGGGCATTACTTCATCGTTTTCCCAACTTAGCTTTGCCCCAACACGTGTGACTGCGGTGTCGGTTCAGGCCTGGGAAGGATCTGGGAGAGACGAGATGTTCTAGGTGCGGCAACGTCGCCGCGCGTGGCTTTTGCCTCTCTGCTCAAGTCATGAAACCCCATCTGTGCCTCAGAGTCCCCATCTGTCGAGTGGAGATGATTCTTCCCCGCCTCGCGCAGATCTTGGGGACGATGACTTTATAAGCACTCTCAGATCCATGGGAAAGGCAGCACGGAGAAGTGAAAGGCATTACTAAGGCATTAAAAAGATGCAGCGATCTTTCCACATGGGAGATTTATTTTGCAATGTGTATTTGTAGAAAATGTATTCGCTTATAAGGTGAAGGTGGGGGAAGAAATAAAGAAGCAAAACTAGAGTGCCGCTGCTTTTCCTTGCTCCTGTCCATAATTCATCTCTCACTGCTTTCAAGGGACTTGGATGTCCTGTCATCTACCCTCAGATTAAATATTTTCATTTGTTGGCAGATGAATAAATCAGAATGGCGTTTACCTGACTGCTACAGCACTTTTCTCCTTATTCCACTGCCCTCCTCTCACAGAATCCCAGAATCCCAGACCGGTCAGGGTCGGAAGGGCCCTCTGGAGCTCCCCCAGTGCCACCCCCCGCCAGAGCAGGGGCACCTCCAGCAGTGGCACAGGACACCTCCAGGCGGGTTTGGAATGGCTCCAGAGGGGGAGACTCCCCCCCCCCCCTCTCTGGGCAGCTGTGCCAGTGCTCTGCCGCCCGCACAGGAGAGAAGTCCCTCCTCAGGTTGAGATGGGACTTGCTCTGGTCAAGTTTGTGCCCGTTCCCTCTTGTCCTGTCACTGGGCACCACTGGAGAAAGACTGTTCCCATCACCCCGGCACCCTCCCTATAGGTATTTATAAGTATTGATAAGATCCCCGCTCGCCCATCCTCCAACTGCCTTTTATCAATCTCATCACAACATAGCTTAAATAGAAACAGAAGGTAGTCAACCTCACAGCAGGGATCGCTTCCTTTACCTGACTTGAAGTACTATGGTGTTCGGAGGGCTACAAAACTAAGTTCAACACACTGCAACGGGTTTCCAGCCAGCAGAAAATGCGGGAGTCACTGGTGATTTACACAAGCAAAAACTCTGCTCCATCAAATACAAAAGTTTTCACGTTCTAAATTCATGGCATGTAATGGACCTTCCTGAAGACTCCTGATTGCTCCATCTTAACCTAAACGTCACAGTCTCTAATACTCCACAAGCACTCCCCACCCGTGAGCCTTCAGGAACTATTCATATGGTACCAATCTCTCCCAAGCTTTACATTATGAATGAGCGAGATGTAACAAATTATAGAATGTTTTAAGAAAATTAAAATGCCAAACATATTTTTCTTCTTTCTAAAATGCTAAACAAAAATCTGTGTCTTCTGCCTCTCTGCATGCATCACTGCCAACAACTACAACCTGATCTGTAACACCAGAAGATTACAAACAGTAGAAAGAAAAAAAAAAAGACAACCCTGCCTTGAATGAGACCCGCTCTCCCTCTGCTGCTACATGAATAAGCACATTAAAAATGTAAATAGGACTAGCATAAGGACAGGGTTACGAGGAAAACAAATGATGGCAGAGACTTCTATCATTCATATAACAAATATTTCCCAGTGTCACAACTAAATGAAATCTAGTTTTCCGGCCATTCCGGTAATCATCTACACTAAACAAACCTCCATACTTTATACCTAAAACTACATGAAATTACCTAATTCTCCAATTATAGATAGGAGAGCCTATCTATAGTACGGAAGGAACAAGCGAGCCCTGTGCGCCCTTACCAGACTGTGCTTCGCTGGCAGTGTTGTGTGGGATAAATCTCTCCTCTTCAGATATCTCTCTTTGCTTCCTGTGCTTATCTTATGCAATAAACACTAAAATAAGAGTTTGCTTGCCCTTTCCCAGCTGTCTTTTCACAAAGACACTGAACTATTGGGTAATATCTGCCTTCTTGTAAACTTCAGTAGAATCGTAGAATCACAGAATTGTCTAGGTTGGAAGGGACCTTTAAGATCATAAAGTCCAACCAGTAAAAGCAAAGGAATAAAACTGGAAAAGGTTTTTACCCCACTGTCAGGATCTACTTACTCATGGTGAGGGACCTGCGGTGGTGCGGCTCACCTGGCTCTGCACGCTCCGTCTCCTGGCGCAGGTGGGCGGTATCAGTGAATGGCAGAGGTGTATCTGCTTCTGTGGAAAGAAGAGAAATTAAAACCCCATCAGTAGGATATTCAGGCATGGGAAGCACCCAAAACTTTCATTGGACACGTGAGTTTGAAAACCTAAAATGGTTTGCATGAAGCCAGGCAGGAAATCTACGGCAACGGCAGAAATGGAATCAAAGTGACCAGAACCCTTGGCCAACATCTGACCACCTTTTACCTTCTGCAAAATGCACGTTGATGCTCCTTTTTCTATTTGCATTTCAATGCAATGTGTACACAGAGCCATTGTGCCTCCTCCACACGTTCCAGGGAACAGGTAGAAACCTCCACAGAGCCATTGTGTCTCCTCCACGTGTTCCGGGGAACAGGTAGAAACCTCCACAGAAGGAGGAGAGGTTTTTTTCAGCCGTTGGCCATCGCCGCGGCCACGGCAGCTGGAGCACGGTACAGGCAGCTGCCTGCTCAGCAGTCAGTTCAATTACCAGGCGCAAAAAGGTCTAGACATCTCAGCTGAGCCAGCCATTCTTAATATTCCTGCACGGGTCTTTCAGACTCATTCCTGCCTCCGAGATAAGTGATTTCTCTCTCCTTATCAAATGTATAAAGCCAACCTGGAAATTAATGGCAAGGAAAATAAAGGAAACTAATTGGTTAGTCAGGTCTTGAAAAACACCAAAATCACGTTGTTATTTAAAATAACAAATGTTTGTTTATATTTAGGCTCATTTCCTCTCTCTTTAGGTCTCTCTGTAGTTTCTGCTGCCAAAATAAAGCCCAGATGCTGCTTCCCTTTGTTACTACTGATGAGTTTGCATTTCCAAATGCAAATTCAACATGAAGCATTTGCTGTTTGGTTTATTGAAACAAAATGAAAACTTCTGGAGGGAGCACGAAAACCACTCACCGCGGGTAACACCTGGTGATGCTGAATCTCCTACATGAAGAGCGAGCCCGGAAAGCCTGACCTCCATCAGGTGTGCTGCTGCTGTCACCAGCACAGCCCGGAGCGTCCCCTGCCTTTCCCAGTCTAGTCCAGAAGACCCCTGGGAGCCCACTGCTTACCGCAGAACAGCCCATCCTACTCCGACACAGTATGTATTTCGAAATGCATTCCCTGAAGGCATCTTAGAGGCACTATACTGATAAAGCCGTATTCTTCCCAAGCCAAGCGTATGGGGAACCTACAGCTCGCCCCACAGCACTCCATCAGCCTTCGACAAACCAAAATGCTGTTTCAGAGCGCACAGCACCACATACTTCCGATTATCCAAATAAAGGGAGTGTTAAGCGTGTACCTTTCAGCTTTTAATAGCATCAGGGTAAACAATTCTTGGCTAAATTAGGAAGAAAGCACTTTGATGCCGAGCGGCACAAAGCGGATCCACGATAGACTGCTATCGCTGCACACTTTCAGAATTAACAAACAGCAACTTTCGGTAGAAAGCTGAGCACCGTCGCTGCAAACTAATAATGATGTACTTTTGGGAGGGCAGCTGCCGCACATCTAAGTGCCTCATTCATAAACTCTCTTTTTACTCTGAAGATAGAAGAACATACTTAGCCATAGCGCTGTACAGGCTAATGATAAACAGGACTCATTGTACGTTTTGGTTCTCTGGAGCAATCGCTCTGTGTTAATGCTGCATCATGGTGCTCAGCGCTTGCCTCTACAATTAGGTACTCTAGAGCCCCTAATAAATCTCATCCGCACAACTGAACGCTTCGAAATGGCACATTATACAAAGATCAGACCTGGATCTAAATCGTTAGGGTGCACAGTGAATCATAATAAAAATATGCTCCCTAGAGACCTGGGAATGCTTCGAGTAAGATGAGGGGGAGGATGCGACATTCAATTTAGAAAAAAATGCACTTTGTGTAGTGAATTTTCCATCTTGTTTTCCTTTCCCATTTTTATTACTTAGTAAGCATTCAGGAAAACTGGATCTTTGCTTTTGAGATATTCTGCACCTGCTGTCTAGCCTATAAAAACGCTGTTTTCAATTCGAGGCAATAAAACACTGCAATTAATCTAAATCACATCATTACTGTTGGAGCCTAGACTCGCAAAATTGGCTGCCTCTACCTCAGTGTATACCACTTATCCTATTTTCAAAAATATTTCAAAAATGTTGAGACAATACCGGTCTTCTGATGGACTCTTCCAAAAGTGTACTTTGTTATCCTTACCTCTTTTAACTTAACCATATTACTCTTTATTTCATTGTTTGTATTAGGACTCCCATTTCAGATCAGCTGGCCAAAGCGCATAGGAAGCGTGAAGGACAGATCCCGGCCATCCAGGTTCAGCCGGAGACGCGCTCCCGTGCGCAGTTGAGTATCAGCCAGTAAGAAAATGAAAAGCTGCAAGAGATACCACGTGTACCCGATTCCTACAAGACTGGGATGGTCAGAAAAGGTTGTAGCGGGGGCCTCTGGGCAGGCGTGGGCTGACCGTGCTGCCGAACACCACCCGCCGAGCGCCCCAGAGCTGAGCACTGGACCGTGCCAGAATAAATCCCTGTGGCACTGAAAAGGCAACGACCCCCGGAAGCACTGACAGGGGACAGTGCGGGAGCAGGCGGGATGTAGCTGGCAAAAACAGGCTAGAGCATTTCCACCGCTGTGCCCGAGCAGCCATGCATCCTCTCAACATGTAAGTTATGTGCGACAAACCCAAAATATAAGCAGCTGCATCCAAATATTGATCCCACGGCGGTATTCAGCAAGAACATTACATCACGTTCCATTAAAAAATTACACGTGCCAAATAAAATTACCTCTTTCAGCCGTTCTCGCTTGGTAATTCCACACAAAACTCAAATCAGAGGTAGCTTTTGCTTATATTTACTAACTCTGAAATTTCATACATAATAGTTTTGCTTTTTTTTCAATAATAACTCCATTTTTTCAGTCATGCAACAATATTTACAAACCCTGGTTCCTGCTGTTATTAAGATACCAAAGTGTGGACCAACATCAACACGTGGTTCCACAATGTACAGGGACAGAAAAAAAAAGATTTCCCAGGAATTTCCATCTAACTTCACAAACAGGACTTCTCCGCAGAGGTTCACAGTGCCAGGGCACGTGACATTACACCTGAAGCGCTACAAATGAATACGTAGCGAAGATGCTACTCGTAGCTGCAGCGGAGGATGAATCATTCATTTTAGCAGATTTCTTATTCTTACTTTGAATAAAGTTTGCCAGATTGTCTGGACTCAAATACACGTATAAATTTTTATTCTGCACTTTCTGACATTAGGAGGAATGAAGAAGTTGGAAATTTGTATTAATAAGCTTAAAAGCTGAAGCAAGAGCTAGACTATTCAGCGCAAGGTCAATTAAGTAATCTCCAAGGAAAATAATTCAATTCCTCTTCTTTTCAGTACATGCAGGACTAGGACATAGCTATGCCCCAGAAGAAGACTTTTATTAATTACTTAGCAAGCTGAACATTGAACTGTGGTCTGTGGCAAAGCCACGAACAGCTACACCACCCTACGCCCACAAATAAGCAACGCTTTTCAGACTTCAAATATTGTTAAAAGCTTCTGAATTCTGTCTATAGTTCGGGTGGAATCTTCCAAATGTCCTCAGGTGGTATAAGTCTGTCTCCCAAGGCAATTTTACCCGGGTTTCGGATAGCCAGTCTGGGTCTTTGCTAAGTGATTTTTAGAAGCCTGTTACACTTCTTCCATCAGTGTGACAATTGTGACGCTCGTTATTGTAAGTAACTTCTTCCCTTTTCTAGATCTCATACATTTTGCATTGTTTTTCCCATAATGAATAGAGAAATCAGGATGATTTCCAGTTTGGATATAAAATGCTCTAACTACTAAGGAAATTGCTCTGTGGACATTGCCAAAACGGGGGTATAAATAAAGTGCTGAAGTGTATGAGATGAGATGCCTCACAGTGACGCAGAAGAAAGTGTCTTAACTGCCCCTATTTTTTGATAGTCTATGTTGACACCTTGTCGTGAGACCACCACACCATCCATACGTATATTATGCGGTTCTTCTCTCATTTTCTCTCCACTTTCTTCCTTTAATGACATTAAGACTCTTCTATTTCCTCCATTTTCCAAATTAATCTCTTTCCCCACTACCTCAGGTCTCTGAACCAAGCCTGTCGTATCCAGAGGAGAGCCCATGGAAGATCATACGTGGCCCAGACTCTGATTCCAGCTGTCACATCATTTGCAAAATATTCAGGGAGAGCTTCCCTGGGCTGACGGCTGCGTAAGGTATTTGGTAGGAAGAAGTGCTTTATGCTTCAAGAGGAAGGCTGGAGTGCTGCATAGGAGTCAGCTTTCCCATTGTACAATATTTGTGACTTAGTAGGACAAGTTTTGAACTATCAAGATGAAACCAAGGCCCTTTGATGTCAAAAACCGGGACTCCAGCAAGCCCACGTGAGCCGGTAGGAGAGCGGTTGGTTCCTCAAGGCAGTCGGGAAAGAACAGATCATTTAATCCGTAACTTTCCATGTTCATGACAAGTCCTTTATTGATCTACTGTCTGCACTAACAAACAGTATACTCTATTATTTTGGGGAAAAAATACGTTGAAGAAGCGAAAACTCAAAAAAAAAAAGCTTTTAACTACATTTTTTATAGAGCTTGCAGATTTTTTGGAGTGAGATGCTATGGAAGTGCAATCTGGGGATTTTTCTGAAGAAATATCCTAGTCCTATTTAATTTTTCTCTGGCTCTTTACATCATCAAGAACAAAGAATGCTGGAGGGAGATTTTTATTTCCAAAATAATCAAGTTTCTCTTTACTACAGCCTAAGAAGTTAGGAGAACTTATTATAAAAATAAATCCATCTGAAGCACAAAGTCTATTGCATTTCTTTCCCATTCTATCTGTACGCTCGGGCCTAACTCAGAAGATTCCCAACCAGATTTTATACACAGACTTGCTTCTGAGATTTTTTCTGGCTGAATTCTCCTTGGCACAAGATCAGAGGATGGGAAATTCAGACTAGGTGGCTTTAAACTACCCATTTCTCTGCAGTCTCGGGAACGTTAATGCGCACTCAGTCCAGAGCGTGATGGACATCCCTACAGCTGCTGGTTACTGGGAGATGACGGAAAATACAATACGACCTCCACGTTCTGGGGAATTGAGGACAAAACAGATTAAACTGCTGTGATGTATGTCAGTGACAATATAATAATCAAATGATAAGTTCTCTCCCAAGTCTGAGCTCAACTCACAACAAGCCAGAAGGCATAAAAGGAGACAGTGAGAGAAGCAAATGGCAGTCAAGTATTTTGGCTTTAAAGTTCCTCTTTTGGTTAAAATGTAGATCAGAACAGGAGCAGAAATGGGAGCTATGAGATAGCAAAATATTTTAGAAATTAAAAAAAAAAACAACAAACCCAAACAAAACCCCCAGGAAATTATTCCCATATCGTATTCAATTTATAAGAACATGACTGAGACTGATATAGGATAGGTAGGTTATGTTTTTCTTTTCTGTTAAATCACAGTGTTGCAAAAGGGCTTTCCAGAAAGCCAAACTCTCATAAATAGAGCAATGCCAGCTTGAGTTTCTTAGCATTTAGCAACACTAATTGTCCCTTTTTTCCTTGCTGCTCTTTGCCATATTTCTTGGAAAACAACAGCTGTGTTTATTCAAATAGCAGTATCCTGATGACTTGATGATAGGCTAATCTGCAGGAATTTCAAGTGTGACTGTCCTGTAGGAATCTTTGCCGAGCACCACACAACTGCCTTGGGATGACACAAATCCTTGGAAAGACTTCCATACTTTTGGCCGGTCTGGAAGGTCACCCTTATCCTGGTTAGTTCCCTGAATTTCTTCCAGCAGGCACCGTATTTTTCAAGTTTTGTGGTATAATTTCCTCATGCATCAATGTCAGAAAGTAATTCCACAACATAAACAGTTTCTCCGTGGTACACTCGAACCAGAGGGATGTAGGCAGTAGGTTGAATTACAACTGAAACAAGGCTCAGCGTACGTCTGGAAATCAGGGCTATAAATTCAGCGGGACTGTCAGTGTTCCCCACGAAACAATGGGAGCTTCAGACTACATGACATCTTAGTAAGCAGTTTACATAATATATCAAATGATCCAGAAGAAAAGCAACCGTATGAGAGCAGCTGAATTAATCACATGTATTCAAAGAAGCAGCTTTCAGAGAAGCGCTCAGCCAGGCAGACGCGTGTCTACTCGCCGTATCGCAGGGGGATGCCCCGTGCCCAGCTAATAACGGATCACAAAATGTTGCGTACTCAGCACTTTTACTAAGGAGGGGAAACGAGGATAAAAAGACAATTTCCTCCCCACCTAAGTCCTGTGTTACTGGACTTCTAGTTAAAAAGTAAACTGCTAACATATATACATCAAAGGGGAATGAGAATGAGGAGTAAGGTAGGTAAAGTACAGGAATAGCGGGGTGGGAGGGCTGGATGGTCCTGGCGGGCACCGCAGCCGACACGCGCAGCGACATGCA